>NC_056747.1:1287474038-1287562195 GCF_019279795.1 Protopterus annectens
CACAGTATTAAATGGTGAAGTAACCCTCACCAAAGTACACACAGTATTAAATGATGATGTAACCCTCACCACGTTACACATGGTATTAAATGATGATGTAACCCTCACCACAGTACATACAATATTAAATGATGTTGTAACCCTCACCACGTTACACATGGTATTAAATGATGATGTAACCCTCACCACAGTACACACGCTATTAAATGATGATGTAACCCTCACCACAGTACACACAATATTAAATGATGATGTAACCCTCACCACAGTACACACAATATTAAATGATGATGTAACCCTCACCACAGTACACACGATATTAAATGATGATGTAACCCTCACCAGAGTACACACAATATTAAATGATGATGTAACCCTCACCACGTTACACATGGTATTAAATGATGATGTTACCCTCACTGCAGTACACATAATATTAAATGAAGATGTAACCCTCACCAGAGTACACACGACATTAAATGATGATGTAACCCTCACCAGAGTACACACGATATTAAATGATGATGTAACCCTCACCACAGTACACACGATATTAAATGAAGATGTAACCCTCACCAGAGTACACACGATATTAAATGAAGATGTAACCCTCACCAGAGTACACACGATATTAAATGAAGATGTAACCCTCACCAGAGTACACACGATATTAAATGATAATGTGACCCTCTCCACAGTACATAAGATATTAAATGATGATGTAACCCTCACCACAGTACACACAGTATTAAATGATGATGTAACCCTCACCACGTTACACATGGTATTAAATGATGATGTAACCCTCACCACAGTACACACAATATTAAATGATGATGTAACCCTCACCACAGTACACACAATATTAAATGATGATGTAACCCTCACCACAGTACATACGATATTAAATGATGATGTGACCCTCTCCACAGTACACATGATATTATTACTAATATTAACAAAGACACTGTTTATATTGTGACTTGTCCAATTCTACATGTGAAAAAAAAAAGGGTGGGACTGTTGAAATGATATAATAACTGATTTGCTGCAACAACTTCAATGATTTAACAACCCATGGAGCTAAAAGTAGTAAAAGGCCTATAGTTATCAGATCTCCAACTCTGCAGATTAGAATAGTTATACTCTGCTTCCAAATCTGAAAAAACAAAGACATTTTCATATGTCACTTGTTAGCCATATAGCAAGTATAACAAAACATTTTGTTTCAACATGAATATATTAAGGTGGGACATGTGACTTAACACTGATTTTGATACAGAATTACTGAATATCAAACCTTTAAAAATATTATCCACTAAAGTATCAAAATATCAAACATTGAAACAGGGAAAAAAATCACTGTCTGTAAAGAAAGAAAGAACATATAACGAATATTTCTTTCTGTGTGAGGGGAAGACACACCCTGTATGTGCACCTTGATGTTTATGGAGTTACAAAGCACCAAAGGACACTCTACTCACCCTTTAAAGTTTCTAGTTAGATGGTCAGCTGCTCTATAGGAATACTTAAAGTTGTAGTGAAAACATTCAAATTGAGGTAATTTCAAACACAATGGAGCATGAAGGGCTCAGGCAAACACAAACTACTCCCAACAAACACAGCTCCATACTTAATAGTTTTAATTCATAAATGTACACACAAACATCCCATCACACAGACAACTGAGCCTACACCTGCAATACCTAGCCTGGTTATCAATATTGAATTCAGGTAATGTCAGGATGCCTGCACTGGTCAAAGTCTGAAATTGGCCTTTTTTGCAGTCACAAGCATTCTGAGTATATGCTGACCTCCCGACCTCCCCACTCTCATGGCATGGCTGTTATTAACAGTTACCTACATCCCATACGTTAGAAAGCAGCAGATTATTTTCCCAGAACAAAACCAGTGCATTACTATGCAGGGGTTGTTACTAGCCGGTTATTTAACTCCATGTCACATCTGTGGCAAGACAGCATGAATGTGGTGAAAAAATAAATGTAAGTATGTTAAGAGGACATCAGGGAAGTAAATAAGCTCTTCAAAATATAAGCCTTTGAATTGCCTATTGTTTACGCAAGCATTTACAAAAGCTCTTCACACATCTAGTATGGATGCATCTGGAGCATTTTTCCCCAGGCCTCTGCTGAAAATTGTTAATATAAATCAAACCTTCATGGCAAAACCTTCCTAAAGTTTTGTTCTCGGTCTTCTTAGCACTGTGGAAATTTTGACAGAACACAACAGTACAGTCGTCTCTGAACACCAACCCTCTACCCCTTACTCTTACAAATCATTTTTGCAGTCTCACTAATCAAGCTGTCATGACAGAAATCCATCACTGTCACACTGCACAACCTACTGAACCCCCTTATGCAGATCAGTTAACAGTGATCATTGACAAAATTCAATACAAGAGCTACATTATGGCATTCTTCTTCTTTCTTGTGCTATTCAGCTCAACAGGTGTCAACACTGGTCAGAATCACAGCCATGGAAGGACATAGGAGTAGACAGGTAGTGACTTGCCATAGCAAGGGCATTCAGTCACGAGTGTTTATCCAGTAGTACACAACACAATTTTCAGTAAAGATTTGAGAAACTCTATTACATAGGAAGATCCTGGTTGAAAAATAAAAACAGTTCAGAGACTCATTCAGGTGTGTGCCATCATATCTTTGTATTGTGTTTATGTGAAGAAAATGCTGTTACATTTTCTGTTACAATATGTCATTTAGCCAACAGCACGTATTGAGATAGTGTTAGAAGTGCATTACGTGATCGTACCTGAAAAATCAAGGATAGAGCTATGCATTAGTGATACAGCAGATCATCCAACAGTACTGATTCTGTGCTAAAGAAGCTTGAGGAAATGGAATGAGTAAAGAACAAGTTTTTCGTAGGGAAACACATGCCCAGGGTAGACGGAGGCAGTTGTAGTGCTGGATAAATGAAAACAAGACACTTTAAACATAATCCAAACAGTATCATTACCTACAACTTCATATTATACTACCGTTTCCAGTACCCGAATTTGTTGAACAAGGGACATAAGAATCCTGTATGAAGTCTTACAATACAACATATCCGTTTGATACCTATTTAATTCTAACCCTTAACAACTTGGTACTCACCTGCATCCCTAAACTCCAGCTGTACACTCCAGTCCAAGACTCTGCACACGTGTGACCCCGCCCTCACCTCAACATTGTCGAATCAGCGCCTCTAACTTACAACTACCACTCACATTACGGAGTTGACAACTAATTAGATTTTCGATCCCGTTACACAGGTCGCACTCCAACTGTAAGCTACAGCTTGTTGGACCAATGATGCTGCGGAACGTTTCAAAGTCTAACCAATGGACGACACGATCTAGGTTGGCTAATGAATAGGGAGGACGTGAATAGTTCGTCGTGTTTTGCGTGGTTTCAGCGTGAGGGAACACAGGAAGTAGTTTTGGTGTGTTTATTTAGTTTGGTGTCTACCGTCCCATTTAATTCGGTAGTGTTATTCACATTGTACTAACAACTGTTGTACCAAATTTGGGCAAGCAGAGCATTCGACACTAGGGTTACCACCTGTCCCACTTTGCGAAGGACAGTCCCTCTTTGGGCAGTTGTGTCCTGCAAAAAAATTGAAAAAATGGCAAATGTCCTGAGATTTTAGGACAAAATTATTTCCTATATTTTATGTAATAGTTGCATAAAACAGTTATTCTGCATCTGAAACACCTAAATGTTATAAGAAACAGAATAAGCAACTAAAATGCTACAAGAATAAGCTTTTATTTAGTAAAAAAAGTGAAGTTCTTTCCTTTGTACTGTCCGTGGGTATGTTCTGCCCTGCAAAATCTGATGTTTGTACCAAAAATGTCACACTTTGGGCATTTGAAAAGTTGGCAACCCTACACCTGTCCCACTTTGCGAGGGACAGTCCCTCTTTGGGAAGTTGTGTCCTGACAAAAAATATTAAAAATGGCAAATGTCCTGAGATTGTAGAACATAATTGTGTTCTATATTTTATGTACTAGTTGCATAAAACAGTTATTCTGTATCTGAAATACCTAAATGTTATAAGAAACAGAATAAGCAACTAAAATGCTACAAGAATAAGCTATTATTTAGGCAATAAAGTTAAGTTCTATCCTTTGTACTGACCGTGGGTATGTGTTGGCCTGTAAAACCTGATGTTTGTCCCGAAAATGTCCCACTTTGGCCATTTGAAAAGGTGGCAACCCTATTCGACACGTTGGCACACTTATTCAAAGTGTATGCATTGCTTTGTGGTATGCTTACAATAAGTGTTTGTACGTGTTTTGGGGGAAGAATTTTTTCAGTACAGAATTATTTGTGATTATTTTTTTTCCATTTTAATTTTCTGATGCAAGTAAAACGCAACCCATAAATGTTTTGAGGGGATGTTGAGTCAGATGAAAGATTTGAGAAAGAAGTAGCTTTTGACTAGTGATGTAATCTTAAAAGCTGACTACTACCGCTTTTTATCGGCTCATAGGATCATACTAGGATATCAACCCGGAGGTCATTTAAAGTCTAGCCATTTCATCCCAGTGTAGTATCATGAAAATGCTAGTCAATACCCACGATTGCATTTAGTGATGACTGTCCATTTCCAGCAGGGTTGTGAGCTCTATCCCCGGTAAGAATTTATGGTGACCCATCCACACGTCTAGGTTCCTCTTGTACATGAATTGGTAGCATGTACCAAAGAGGAGGCAGCATACCCCACAACCTGTTAGAGCAAAGAATCTGGACAAAGCCACAAATAATGGGGAGACAAAGACCCAAAAATACGGACACTTTTTAAATAGTGCTCTTACAAGTTTCGAAAGTTGATATAACGGGTTTTGCCTCAGGATGAATTTTCTGAAGGGTATGAAGCCTGAAACTCAAATGTCTGTCATTATTGTCTGACTTCAACCCTCAATGATTTCCCAACGATGGGCCAGAAAACCATAGTTGTATGAAAAATTGACCTAAAATATGGGGCACAAATCTGGACATTCTGTACAGTTGACAGGTATGAGTGGCAGTTGCTGGGAGATAAGTCTGTCCATCCAGCATGTCCTATTTAAGTCGCAGGCCTTATTTAGGTCCCTGGAATGGGTAGCCCTAGTCCCGTTTGATTTACAGCTATGCAGCAAGTTTATTAGGTTTGCGTCTTAGATTGCTCTGTAGGTCAGGCATAAGTCTTCCCTAAGAAGTCTATACGATACGGAGTACAATGACAGGGGCTGTTCTGTTTATTTCAATTCTGTAATTCCACAAATGTTTTTACTATATGGTTGTATGTCTTACTAGCTTGTGTTTATGAATGCATAAACTAAAAATGTCATCAAACTCAGTGAAGGTATCTTCAGATTTCTTTTGTCACTGAGTCTACTAACCCACTCTAGTCTCATAAGTATATTACTTGTAGGATATTACTAGGCTAATGAAGAGATCTTACCAGCCTAGCTAAATTTAACCAGAGTTTCCCAATTTTCAGTAGCTAAGCATTTATAGAGATATGAACCTGTGCTCATGGTATCTAATACCAACTGTTTCTGTCCATGAAGGGCATGGCCGCCACAACAGGAGTAAATTTACGTATACCCATCTAGGTCTAGGTTGTACTTAGAGGGTCAGAGAAGGGCTTTGCTTCATGTGAATGGGAAACTTGTTCTGAAAAAGTGGTAGTCCCTTGAGAGACGTATCTATCTCTTTGCAACATGGTTTATTTATGTCAGAGTCTAGGTTAAGATCCCTGGAACAAGTGATCCTCATTCATTTTTTTTTAAGAATGTGTAACATTTCCATCAGGGCGAGATCAGAGACTGCTCCATAGACCATTAACAGATCACCGCTTAGTAGTCTGTAGGAGGCAGAACACAGTGATAGGCTTTCAGTCTTTCCACATAGGACTTGTTTTCTATACCCAGTATCTTCCCACTGAGAAACCTCTGGGATTGAAGCTGTTGCAGATGTCTGATGAGTTGCATGCAAAAGGGTGTATTGTATCTGGTGAGGGCCGAGTACAGTGGAATTATAACGTCCTTTGAGCTGGATCCCATGCCCTTTCATATGAGTTGTGCCATGTAGAAGGACTTTCTTACCACTCTGGACACATGGTTGTCGAAGTTCAGATTACTACCAACCTGAGTACTCAGATCATGTATTACTGGGTTTTTCTTAGAGGATTGCTATCTATACTGTAATTAGCTGGGGTATTTGCTTTCTCAAAGGGAATAATTATGCATTTTTTTGCATTTAGTTTCAATCCATGGCTCTGGCACCAATTATTTTTCTGTGGTTGTTCTTGCTGCAGTATATCGGTATTATTTGGGGATTCAGTGATTGCCCTCAATTTGCAGTCATCCGGGAACTTGGTCAGCTAAAGGCAATCTATATTTACCTTGGCTTCTGAGAACTAATACTAAACAGGAGAGGGCCTAGTACAGAACCCTGTGGTACACCACTGGTGACTGGCCTCTTGCTAGAGATGAATTTACCCATTTTGAAAGCATGTGTCCTTTTGGTAAGCCATTTGCTACCCACCTGGTGATGTATGAGTTTATGCCCGGTTGAGAGAGTTTCTGTATAATACCTGAATGAGGAATTGCGCCAAGTGCTTTGGGTGGGTCAAGGTAGATGGTATGCACAGTCTTTCCATCATACATGGCCTTGGTGACCTTCTTGAAGAAGTCAGCCAGATTTACAAATAATTTGTCCTTAACAAATCCAAACTTTGACAGGTCCAGAGTCTGGAGATTACCTATGTCCTTTTTGATATGGTCCCTGATGATTCTTTACATGGCTGTAAGGATGAGGCTAGTCAGGCTTATGGGTCGATAGTTCCCTGGGATGGCTGATGGTCTCCCATTGTGCAGAGGGATGAGTGTTGCTGTCCTCCAGTCTGCCGGAACATAGCCTGTCTGGAGACTGTGGTTAAATAGGGATCCAAGTGGCCTCCTAGGTCATGTTTTAAGCTATTTAACAGGCAACATGGAATGTTGTCAGAGCCCATTGATACTGTGTTTTTAGCCTTAGAGATCACAGAGATTACCTGCTGTCTTGAGATAATAGGCTATGGAATGGTGTTAGGTATACTTTAGGGGATATGGGGGTGTGTGAAAATTGAGCCAAATATGTCAGCTAGCAGGTTGGCTATTTCCTGAAGTTGAGTATGGGTGGTGCCATCCACAACCAGCTCTGCGCATAGCTGGGTATTCCCCTTAAGATTTTGGTAGTTAAAAATGCTTTGTTATTTTCCTTGGCTAAAGGAGGCTATTTTTGCTTCATAATTTCCTTTTGAGGACTTGACCAGATCTCTGATTTGTTTGTTTAGACTAGTGAGTTTTTTTTTTGTTCCCAGTCATTTTTGGACATTAGTTTGTTTCTTTTGTTGTATATCCTGTTTATACCAGGGGTCCACTCAGATGGCTTGTTTTTCTGGCAAGACCTAAGTTTATTCTGGTCCAGTACTGCTGATTCTATACACCTCCTTATGTGGCTATATAGGGCATTGCTGTCCACCTCTGCATAGGATTCTATGTTTTATGTAGGAGAGCTTTCAAATTTCTTATACTGTTGCTTAGTAGGGGCTAATTTGTCTTGGAGAAATTCTTTATCATTTTTGAACTTGATGGGGTATCTGGCCTTATATTTATTTCAAAGGAGACTGTTTTGTGGTCCAGTCTTGCCAAAGAGGACATTACTTTGGGGGGAGGGGGTGCAATGCTTCTCCGTGTTAGTGAGTACGGTGTCCAGGATATTTGAGACCCTAGTGGGGGAGGTGACCAACAGCTCCAGATTGCACTGAGGAAGTCTAAGAATCTCTGAGCCTGCATGTTAGTGGTCGTGCATGTTCCCCAGTCAGTGGTAGAATAGTTAAAATCATCCATGAGTAAGGAGGTATTGGGCTGCATCGTGAGTGACCACTCAGAGTTCCCTTTAGTAATGTATAAGAACCATGTTGTATTTTGATTAAGACTTGATAATGATGACTGCATCACAGACTGTGTCATACCTTTCAAATTTTCAGTTTTTTGTCTCATTTTTGTTGTCTGTTCCTCATAAAATTTGTGGTTTTGTGGGAAATCATTGAGGACTGAGGTCACTAAACAGTGACAGACATTTGAGTTCTAGACTACATAGGTTCATAGGTTCATAGGTTCATACTAGGCTATCTGCCCTAGGGCATTTATAAGCCTAGCCAGAATGTGTTTGGCTTTCGCCACCCATTTTAAATTTATTTTGCTATGCCCTTTTTGAGGTTAGTATACTGTGCCTCTATCTAACAGTGACACAGAAGTGATACCCGGGGTAAACCTACGATCTCCCATCCACTCATCAAGATTACTCTTGAAGAGAGTCAATGAGGGACTCTGCCTAACCTGGACTGGGATTTTATTCCAGAGTGAAGGGAGCCTCTGGGTTATGAATCTGTCCCTCCAGCATGTCCTATTTATTTCAGTGCTGAGGTTCAAGTCTCTCGAGCGCATAGCTCGATGGGATTTGGATTTTCTGAGGTGCAGCATGTCCATTAATTCCGGGTTGGACATGGCTTTATACGTCAGGCACAGATCTCCTCTGAACAGGTGGTATGCCACTGAGTAGAGCTGGAGTTTCTTTAACTGGGCAGCATATGGCATCTGTTTGAGCCCTTTGATCCTCTTGGTGAGGTACTTTTGGGGTCTTTCCAGTTGCTGCAGGTGTCTGGTAAGGTACATCCCAAAAGGGGCATTGTACTCAATTATGGGCCTGATGAGGGATGAGTAAAGAGGCACGATGACCTCCCTGATCTAGATGTAAATCCCTTCATGATTAGGTGGGCTATATAAAATGTTTTTCTAACCACTTTGGCCACGTGGTTGTCAAATGAGAGATTGCTATCAACTTGGGTCCCCAGGTCCCTAATTACTTCTTCTGTACTTAATGGATTTCCACCTATGTGGTAATTTGTGGGCACTTTGTTTTTGCCAAAGGGATGACTATACACTTTTGGCATTTAGCTTGAGGCCATGGCTCTGGCACCAGTTGTCTGTTTCTATGAGGCCCTTTTGGAGGATGCTTGTGTCGGCTGGAGAGTCGATTATGGCACCCAGTTTGCAGTCATCTGCGAACTTGGTCAGCCACAGTCCTTCCGTGTTGGCCTGTACCTCCGAGAAATATATACCGAACAAGAGAGGTCCCAGGACTGAGCCTTGTGGGACACCACTTGTAACTGGTTTGGAGTCTGACATGGCTCCAGCAATTCTAACCATGTGGGTTCTGTCCTTGAGCCAGTTTGCAATCCATCTAGTGACATAGGGGTTTATATTTAAGCTGGTGAGCTTATCTATAATGCCCGGGTGGGGTATTGTATCGAAGGCTTTTGCGAGGTCCAGGTAGGCTGTGTGGACCACCTTCCCTCGTCAATGGCCTTGGTGACTGTTTCAAAGAAATCAACCAGGTTTAAGAGGCAGGATCTGCCCTTAACAAAGCTGAACTGGGTAGGATCCAGTGTTTGTAGGTCCCCAATATCTTTATTTATGAGGTCCATGATGATCCTTTCCATAGCTTTGCAGACCAAGCTAGTCAGGCTTATGGGGTGATAGTTTCCAGGATCCGTTGAGGCACCACCTTTATGGAGAGGGACCACTGTTGCTGTACGCCACTCTTTGGGCACATATCCTGTAGTAAGGCTGAGATTGAACAGTAGTTTTATGTTTGGGTTTAGCTCTTCTTTGAGTTCATGTAGGACGAGCCGGGACACCATCTGGTCCCATTGATGCTGTGTTTTTGCTTTGGAGAGGCGGCTCTTACCTGAGCATCTGAGATGTCAAGGGGGCAGCACCCTGCTGGGATAGATATTTGCCCTTTTGGGGGGGGGGGGGAGAAGTTTGCACTGAACCTGTCAGCTAGGATGTTGGCAATGTCTGTGGGTTTGGTGTATTTTTGTCATTTTGGACTAATTCTGAGCATATCTGGGAATTACCACCCAGGTTCCTAACATAACTAAAGAAAGCCTTGTGATTATCCTTAGTGTCCTGTGCAATTTTTCTCTCGAAGCTGGCCTTAGACAATTTTATGTTTGCCCGTAGGTTTTTGCTAATACTGATCAGTGATGCCTTCCCTTTTTGGGATTTTGCTTTATCATTTAGTAGCTTCCTCCTTCTATTGTATAGTTTGTTTATGGCTGGGGTCCACCAGACAGGACGTCTGCCTTTGGAGGATTGGGTCTTGGTTTTATTTGGGATCGCATGATCCATGCATTCCTGAAGGTGTTCATAGAATGCGTTTATAAAGGATTCTGCGGTCTGGGCTGTATTTTCCTCAGACCCGGGGGCTTTGAAGGATTCCACCTCAGTTTTGAGGAGTGTAAAATTTGCTTTAGAGAAGTTTTTCACTGTGGTTTTCTGGGCAGGGGTGGGGTCGGATGTGAATATCCAGTGAGATTAGTTTATGGTCTGATCTTACCAGTGAGGGATACACTTCTGGTCTGGAGCATATAGTCCCCATGTTGGTGATGATCAGGTCCAGTATGTTTTCCCCTCTTGTGGGAGTGGTAACAAGTTGTTCCATAGCATTTGAGTTTATAAATTCTAGGAACCTTTGGGCTAGGGTGTTGGAGCTAGAGTAATGCTCCCAGTCTATGTTTGGGTAGTTGAAGTCACCCAATATAATGGTGTTTGGAGAGACCTTCATATTTTCCAGTGTTCTCAGGAAGGCTGAGTGGGGTTCCTGGGTTTGGGAGGGTGGTCTGTAGCAGGCTATAAACTGGAAGGCAGTTTTACCCACTGTTAGTTGCACATGGATAGTCTCTGATGCTTCGTGCTTTGCCACCAACCTGGAGGTGTGGGTATCTTTGATGAATATCGATACTCCCCTCCTTTTGTGGTTCGGTCCAAGTTTTGGGGCGAAAAGCATGGTATGAGGTATAACCTGGTAGTGCTGGGGTGCTCTGGGAGCCCTGAACCAGGTTTCTGTTACTGCACAGATATCGATGTTCTCCATGCTAAGGAGAGTTTCGAGTGCATGCATCTTGAGGTTTAGACTTCTGGCATTGAGTAGCATTACTCTTAGTTTCTTATCCCTTGTGATACCTATGGAGGTGGGTTTGTCTTTTGAGCCTTGCCTAAAAAGACACTATGGGGTAGCAAGAGCCTTTGCCAATATCCGAAAGCCCAGGGGTGATAGGTGCAAGCCGTCCCTAGCGAAGCATCGTGGCTTGTCGAGCATATCATCCCAAGCTGACAGGCATTGGATCCCCTTTGAATGACACCAGTACTTAAGCCAATTGTTGAAATTGATCATCTTGTCTTCATATTGTGGCATCATTCTTGGTGAGGGTAAGATGCTACTCAAGCTCAGGGTCATACCGGCCTGGGCTACATGCTCAGAGAGCTCCTTTATGTCTCTTTTCATGTAGTCCAGGGAGGTACGTCTCAGGTCATTCACACCAGCATGGACAATGACCGAGTCATATTTGTACTTGCCTTGGAGTGACCTGAGTGTTTGTGTTATGTGGCGGATCCTAGCACCCGACAGGCTGCTCACCGTGACCCTCTCCTTGTTCAGCCTGGTGAGCGGGCCGTCAGTGTGCCTGACGATAGAGTCACCTATTACAAGTGTATCAGGTGTGTTGTTTAGTCTTAAGGGCTGTGACTGTTTGGCACACTGGCTTTGTGAGATATGTGTTGCACGTGTTTTGTTTTGGGGTAGCGGCTGCTTGGGTGTCTGCTTTGGAGGTCTCTGCTGCTTCGGCAGATCTTTATTTAGAGCCTCGAGTATGTTTTTGTGTGATTATGTGTTTGGTTTGTTGTCGTGGTAGGTCTATGTGAGACTGGAATTGTAGTGAGTATGGTTTCCTTCTCCTCCTGACTGGTTATGCCAGTACTGAGTTGAGAGAGCTTAGCCTCCAGTTTGGCTATATGGTTGCATCTCTCACATGTGTTGGAATTTGTTGGGAGGAGGAGAGGGTTGTCTGTGTACATGAGGCAGTTGTAACATTGCCTCAAGATTCCCAGATTCACCAGCTGGACCGGAGAGGAGATTGACAACTGACCTTTGGACATGCTAGAATAATATTGGGAATTCCTTAATAATTGAAAACCAGGGCCAGTGGGGAGTGAGGGTGTAGTGCTTTTAATTTTTAGTGCTGACTTATATAATTGCTTTAGTGAGCAAGTGCCAGGTAACTTAAGTGCAATGTGTTACAGGTAACTTAAATGCAAAAATGACAAACAGTAACTTTCTTTCAAGTGAAACAAGGAAATAAGTACAGTAAGCAATGCAGATATCACTAGTGAGCCACAGAAGCACTGAGAAGCCGCGTATTAGGTGGAATTAGTGTTCCAGGGAAATAACAAGCAAACAAACAACAAGCATATAAACAAAGCTATATTCAGCAGGCCTGGATCTAGTCTATGCTACAGCAAACAAGGTGTACCAATTTCAGTAAGATACAGTTCAAATATTCAGGCACTATAAACCTTTAACCAGAAATTCCCAGCTCAGAAGGGCAGAGTCCAGCCTCTTCTCCCACAAGAGTGCAGACCACAAACCTTCTTAATGTAAAATAACTGGCCTGAAGCCCAAGTGCCTAAACCAGAACTAATACACTTTAAGAATAACAGACACTGGGCTCTCAATCAGCAGTTCCCAACTTAGAAGGATGAAAGCTACCTGTCCTGCCACCACAGTGCATGCCACAAACCTTCCTAATGTAAAACAACTGGTCTGAAGCCCAAGTGCTTAATCCAAAAGACTTAGAATGACAGCTAAACTTTAATCAAGTTACTACCAAGCAGTAATAAATACAATTGAATACTTTAGAGAATGCCTGGATTAGTGCTCAAGTTACACAAACAAAGCTAGATCCAGCAGGCCCGAATCCAGTCTATGCCACAGCAAACAAGGCACCAACTTCAGTAAGAAGCAGTTCAGATATGCATGCACTATAAGCCTTCAATCAGAAATTCCCAGCTCAGAAGGGCAGAGTCCAGCCTCTCCTCCCACAAGAGTGCAGACCACAAACCCTCTTAATGTAAAATAACTGGCCTGAAAGCCTAAGTGCTTAAACCAGAATTAATACACTTTTAGAATAACAGACACTGAGCCCTCAATCAGCAGTTCCCAACCTAGAAGGATGTAAGCTACCTGTTCTGCCACTACAGTGCAGACCACAAACCCTCTCAGTGCAAAACAACTGGTCCGAAGCCCAAGTGTTTAAACCAGAAGGCTTAGAATGAGTTACACCAAGCAGTAATAAATACAATTGAGTACTTTTAAGAAGATGCAAAAGTAAAAAAAAGTAGGTAGAAACACAAGTACAGTAAAAGCAGATTAAATTTTTTTTTTTTTTTTTTTTTTTTTTTTTTTTACATACCCTTCAGAAAGTTTATGCTAATGCAAAACCTATTATTCTATCAACTTTTGTAAGTTTATAAGAACGATATTTAAAATTCGTCTCTATTTTTGGGCCTTTGTTTCCCCTGTTCCCCATTATTTTTGGCTGTGCCAATACTTCTTGTGCTAAGAGGTTAATAGGTATGGTCTGTGTTTATTAGACAGGTGTAACCATGTGTAGGGAGCAGAAAGAACCCGTGTTTATCATTATTATAGGTAAGATTTTCTACTTGTAGTTGTATTTTGAATATTTCTTTCAAACTGTTTCAGTTGCTTTACCAGGCTGTTTTGGGGACATACTATCTGATGTTGCTGTAGTTTTCCCAGATAATAACCTGGTAGTAAAAATTCCCCATTAGGACTGTAATTTACATCCAAGAGTTCAGTCAAAAAATCCATCTGATGCGCAGAGGGTATAGATGGTATGTAATGGTTTTTTTATTTATTTTATCCAACTACAGGCACTGCCGCCTATCTCTGCAACAGTGAAAGGAGGTATACCCTGGAATTTATAAGAGGCTTTTTGGATGTTTAATCAAGGATTCAGTAATATTACAAATAATCCAAAAAGAGAAAAGCTTCTTTATCACCCATTTTATTGTTGCTTCTGTTATGTATCAAAAACACTGCATCTTCTGTCTCATGTATTTTTTTGTGGAATTTGAAGAGTTTTGAAAAAAACAACACTGTCATGATGAACACTTTCTTGTATGGTGTGCTTGAACTCATGCTCCCCCTTCCCACTTTGGGAGAGAGGCAAAGTGCATCAGGTGGAAAACACTGCTGATTGCAGATCTCAGATTAAGGCCAGCAGGCACTGAATCCGCTGTTTGTAACACCGTTTTCATACCCACTGTCTGAATGCCAGCATTTTGTCTTGATATGCAGGTACCATACAAGGCAATATAAGGATTTCAGTAAGCAGATGTGTTTCTCCTGTGCTTACTCAGGAGTAATCCCACCATATCTGTCTGTGTATCCATATTGGATGTTTTCTTTTATTTTTCACACTAAAATGAAAAATAACCATTTTATAATTACACTTAGTAATTTTTAATCCAGTAAAGATGTACCTGATGATGGCCCCAGACAGACATGACAGTTTTATATACTATGTGCAAAATCCAGTGAAGTATGTATCTGTTTTGCACTTAGTCGAGTCAGCAATTGAGTGGTATTGGGATTGCCAGAGTACACTATCTGCTTAATAGGTTTTGAGTTTGTCTTGATTGTGTTTTAACCCCAAGTATTTTGGTATTATAAAGAAGACAGATGGCATACACCATTCATAAGTGATACCACCACCAATTTACTTATCAGTCTAAAGAACATCAGGGTAACATGGAAAAAGTACTTCAAGCAGCTTCTGAATGAACACAACTCCATAGAACCTCTACTCCCGTGTGTGCAGTCTATACTAAAATGGAAGGAGAATACACCCTAGAAGAAATACAGAGTGCACTAAGGAAGATGAAGTCAAGGAATGCAACAGGCTCAAATTAAATCAATGCAGACATTCTGAAGCTGTTGGGTATGTTAGGGGAGAAATGGCCTTTGAAGGTACTTATTTGAGTGTGGAGGGAGAAGCATATCCCACATGACTGGAGAATAAGCATTCAGATCCTAGTGTACACGATCAAAGGAGATATTCACAACTGAAGGCTGTATAGAGGTATCAGATTACTGTCTCACTACATGAAAGTACTAGAAAGAGTGATAAATATGTAGAGTAGTAGAAAACAAGATGAGTTGGTATTGGTAATGGGGGACGTGACTGCTTATATTGAAACATACAGAATGGATTTGAGGAATGCTGGGCTCCAGAAGCATGGGATGGATATGAGGAATGCTGGGCTCCAGAAGCATGGGATGGATATGAGGAATGCTGGGCTCCAGAAGCATGGGATGGATATGAGGAATGCTGGGCTCCAGAAGCATGGGATGGATATGAGGACTGCTGGGCTCCAGAAGCATGGGATGGATCTGGGCTCCAAAAGCATGGGATGGATATGAGGAATGCTGGGCTCCAGAAGCATGGGATGGATCTGGGCTCCAGAAGCATGGGATGGATATGAGGAATGCTGGGCTCCAGAAGCATGGGATGGATATGAGGAATGCTGGGCTCCAGAAGCATGGGATGGATATGAGGAATGCTGGGCTCCAGAAGCATGGGATGGATATGAGGAATGCTGGGCTCCAGAAGCATGGGGCAAAAGGAATAAGGAAGGAGAAGGAGGAGCCATTCCACATGGCAGTTTGGCAAATGGCTCGATGGTGGCAAGAGGTGTAATCACAAGATCACTTACAAGAATGACCAACATGCAACTCTTACTCCTAGTAAGGAAAGGGCACTGCAGTAAAATCAACAATTGTAACATAATCCTCAGTGAAACAGTCATCCTAGAGCATAAACTACTGGTGATCACAATCAGAAGCAGGCAGTAGGCAGACAAGGTTCTAAGGCCAACAGTGTCCAGGTTCAAGACCTGCAAGTTGACTGGGCTGAAAACATATGAGATCAAGGAAATGCTGAGGGCTGTGGCACTTTAGGAAGAAGAGGAAATGGAGCTGAAGAAGAATGGCAGTGTCACAAAATAGCATATCTGAGGACTTTAGAAAAGATATATTTCTGAGCCAGGTATTGAAATAAGATACATAAGGAAAGCTGGTGGAGAAATACAGAACTCTTATCAAAAGAAAGTAGGAGTGCAGGAAAAAGTGGGAGATAAAAAAGACTGATCAGGCTAAGAAGAAATACTGGTTGGATAACAGTTTAAGAAAACAGACTCAGTAGCAAGGAAGAAGGCATCAGAGGCTCTCTACCAGCTTCTGGAAACTGACTCAGCAGAGGTAATAAACTCTTATAAGACTGCAAGGCAAATACAAAGGTTAAGAAAATGGTCATAAGACACCCTTCATAAGGAATGCCGGCAACAACCTCCTCTCCAGTCCACTACACATCAAAGGAGTGCTTCCGGCAACTTCTGAATAAAGAAAACCACACAGAGGCTATACTGTACCAGACACAGCCTACATTGAAAGAAGGAGAAGAGCCCACGCAAGAAGTAGTAAAACAGCAAAAGGGAAGTGAAATGAGAGAAAGCAGCTGGGTTGGGTCTATATTAGTTTGCCGAAATTTATTTTCAGTGAACATATATCTGTCAACCCCTGTTCAGCAAAAATCACTTCTGCGATTTGCTGAATAATCCAAGGGCAAATAAATACTTGCTCCACAGCACAATGGACTCGCATCTAGCTAAATCTAACCCACCCAAGTGAGGGGCTTCACCCCTCACACTCCCCTAACTATATATACAAACTCCAAGATTGCACAGCAGTGGAGAAAAGGGCAAAGTTGTGTAGTTGGCCAACTACATCTTTGCCCTTGGAATATTCAGCGAATCATGGAAGTGATTTTCTCTGAATAGTGGTCAATGAATACATGTTCGCAGAAAATAAATTTTGGTGAACTAATATAGACCCACTGGCTCAGATGAGTTCACAGCAGATATGATCAGGATGTTGGGTGAGTTAGGGGAGAAATGGCTCTAGAAGGATACTAATCAAAGTATGGAGAGAAAGATGTATCCCAGATGGCAAAGACAAACCAGGCAAAAAACAAACTGAAGAAATACAGGTGAAACACAAATGTAAGGCCCAAGGAAGTAAACTGCTGTAGATAAAATCCACAAGAACTTTAATCCAGAAGCCTTTTAAAATAAAAACTTGTTTAAAAACAATGAAATATAAACACTTTCTTTCAAAAAATACATGAATTTCATTAGATAATGCTGGAAGTACACACATTTTAAAGCTTTTGTGTTCAACCATATGACTGCCAAACCCCCAGGAATTGAAACATCATCTTAAAGGAGCCACTGAAAAGAAATTCACAGTGCATAGCACTGAGTCAATACTATATACAAAAGTTGCAACAAAGAATAAAATATAGAAAATGAAACAATGCATTCCCCATAAAATAAAATAAAAAATAAAGGCAAATGTATGTAAATGGGTCTATGTTGCTTGCTCGAAATCCCAAAATCTCGAACAAGCAACTTCGACACTCATAAGAGCAAAACTGCATAACTGCAAAAGTGCATAATCGCGAAAGCCGGTTTCCCAAACCGAGAAAAAACAAAAGAAATACTGTGCCCCCCCACCCTCCCTACTTAAATATACCAACTCCGAGATTGCACTACAGTGCAGTAATGGGAAATATTCCCGTTACGTACTGTATGCAGATCTCCATGCAGTCCAGTCGAGCTTTCACAACCTCGATCATATGTGGTCGGCCATATGAAGTTCGAGATTGTGGGAATTCGACCATTTGCAGTAGACCCATGTAAATATATGACTTATATTTAGGGCTTATCTTTTAACTTAAGTAAACATGCTATTGAAATATGTTCATTGAGTTCAGGCCAATTATTGGTATTCAAACACAACTGCCAATATAATTCACATTTTTCAAGTAATAAGGTCCATGGACTTTTATTACTATTAGAAGGTATTTGATCCCAAATGCAAAATTTGAATGTATGGTGTTGGTAACAGTTTATGTGTTTATAGAGGATGTTAAGTCTCTTTTCTCATTTTGATTTCACATAAATGTTCATATATTCTGTCCCTAAGTCTCTTCTCAGTTTTTCCTATGTAGAAACAGGGGCAGAACATACATAATCAAGGGCAAATCATGCCTTTTCAACCTGGCGGACTTCTTTGAGAAGGTCCTAGCCTTAACCTGCCCAAGTAACAAAGACATCCGAAGCTAAAATGCATACAAACACCAGTCACAATCAAAGTGACACATAGCTCAAAACACCAGTGTGACACCCAACAACAGCCCCTAAGGCAAGACAATGTACCCAACACTTTAATTATAGGCAACTCTATAGTCAGGCACACTGATGTCCCACTCACCAGGCAGAACAGGGAGAAAATTACAGTCAGCTGCCTGTCAGGTGCCAAGATCCGCCACATAAAGCATGCACTCAAGTCACTCCACAAGAAGTACAAGTATGACTCTGTCATTGTCCATGTTGGAGTGAATGACTTGAGATGCACCTCCCTGGACTACATGAAAAGAGACATGGAAGAGCTCTTGGATCATGTGGCCCAGGCAGGTATGACCCTAGCCCTGAGTAGCATCCTGCCTTCGCCCAGAATGATACCACAGTTTAAGAACAAAATGATTGACTTCAACAACTGGCTAATCTTCTGGTGTCATCCAAAGGGGATCCAGTATCTGTCTGCCTGGGAGACATGATTGACAAACCATGATGCTTTGCCAGAGATGGTCTGCAGCTGTCACCACTGGGATTCAGGTTACTGGCTAAAGCTCTTGCCACCCCTATAGTGCCTTTTTTAGGCAAGGTTCAAAGGACAAAACCACCGCCGTAATAGATACAAGCATGCAAAATCTGAAGGTAATGCTACTCAATGCTAGAAATCTAAACCTCAAAATGCATTCTCTCGAGGCATTCCTAAAAATGGAGGACATCAATATCTATGCAGTAACTGAGACCTGGTTCAAGGCTCCAGAGAGCAAACCTGCAATACCAGGCTAAAACTCTTACCACATTTTTTGGCCACCAAACCAAGACCGAAACACTAACGGTGGAGGAGTGTCCATATTCACCAAGGATATTCACACCTCCAGGCTAGTTGCCCAACACAATGCATCTGAAATTATCCAGGTGCAACTAACACTAGGTAAGACTGCAATCCAAATTGTAGCTTGCTACAGATCCCCCACCATACCCCAAGATTCTCATTACACCTTTCTAAACATACTGGAACATATTAAGCTAGAACCAAACACCCTAATACTGGGTGATTTCAACTACCCTGCCATTAAATGGGAAAACTACTCAGGTACCAACACCTTTTTCCAACGGTTCTTGGAATTCATAAATTCCAGTGTCCTGGATCAACTAATCCATTGTCCCACCAGGGGCTCCAATATCCTAGACTTGGTCATTACCAACATGGGAGATAGATGCTCCACACCAGTGGTCACCCCCTCATTGGTTGGGTCTGACCATAAGCAAATCACCCTTGACATCCACATCCCACCCCCACCCCCAGTAAGGAAACCTCCATAAAAAACTTCTCCAAAGCCAACTTCATGCTACTCAAGTCAGAAGTGACAAACTTCATGACACCCATGCAGATGGAATCTGAATGTTCAACTGCTGAATCCTACACTAAGGCACTGTACAAGCACATCCACTCGTTCATGAATCGTGCCATCCCAAATAGAACCAAGACACTCTCCTCCAAAAAAAGGAAGCCAATCTAGTGGTCCCTTGCCATAAACAAACTATACAACAGAAGGAAGAAACTGTTGCAGAAAAGAGGAAAATCCCAGGAAGCAAAAAACTCCCTTAACAGCCTCAGTAAGAAGGTGAGAGCCTTCATAAAATCCTACAAAGCTAGTTACGAAAATAAAATTGCCAAAGATTCCAAAGACAACCACAAGGCATTCTATAGTTATGTCAAGAATCTAAATGGCCAAGCTCAGATCTGCTCTGAGCTGCAACATTAAATATACTGATTCCAAGGATATTGCCAATATCCTGGCAGATCGATTTAGTGCCAACTTCACCCCCCTTTCACCCCCTAAAGGGCCCATCTCAATACCAAAAGATTGCCCAATTCCAGTAATCATGACCACACAGGTAGAAACCGCACTCTCCAAAGCTAAGCATACAGCATCCATGGGACCGGATGACATCCCAGGCTGTGTACTATATGAACTACAAAATGAACTGGGACTTCACCTAAGTGTCATGTTTAATCATAGCCTCACCTCAGGCTTCATGCCCACTGAGTGATGCACAGCTACAGTTATCCCACTCCACAAGGGGAGATCCACCTTGGATCGCGGGAACTACCATCCCATCTGTCTGTTGAGCCTGATCTGCAAGGGTATGGGACGCATTATCATGGAACTTATAAACAAAGACATTGGCAACCTTCAAACACTGGCCCCTCCCAGTTTGGGTTTGTGAAGGGACGATTTCTTCTGAACCTGATTGACTTCTTTGAATCAGTCTCTAGAGATGTGGATGAGGTTAAGGCAGTCCAAACAGCCTATCTGGACCTCACCAAGGCCTTCGACACCATCCCTCACTCTGGAATCATAGCTAAACTTACTAAGCTGGGCATAAATCCCTACATCACTCGATGGGTTGCCAACTGGCTTACTGACAGAACCCAGGCTGTAAAAGTAGCTGACTCCAAATCCAGCTCCAGACAAGTAGAGTACCTCAGGGTTCAGTCCTTGGACCACTCTTGTTTGGCATCTACTTCTCTGAAGTACAGGCCATCACTAAGGGACTCTGGCTAACAAAGTTTGCAGATGACTGCAAACTGGAAGCCATTATTGAATCCCCAAATGATGTAGATATTCTACAAAAGGACCTTACAGAAACAGATGCTTGGTGCCAAAGCCATGGGCTCAAGCTTAATGCCAAGAAATGTATAGTTTTCCCCTTTGGGAAAAACCATGTACCCATGAATTACCACATAGGTGGCAGTACACTAAACACCGAAAGTGTGATGAGAGACTTAGGGACACAGGTGGACAGTGGTCTCACCTTCGATAACCACATCGCCACAACAGTCAGGAAATCTTCTATGTGGCACACCTCATCACTAAGGGCTTTTCATCCAGAAAAAAGGAGGTCATTGTCCCACTGTGCTCATCCCTTATTAGACCCATTATAGAGTACAATGCCCCGTTTGGTATGTACCTCACAAGACATCTGCAACAGCTGGAAAAGCCTCAGAAATACCTCACTAAAAAATCACAGGCCTAAAACAGATGCCCTATGCTGACCATCTAAAAAAACTCCAGCTATACTCTGTGGCATATCGTCTACTCAGAGGTGATCTCTGCTTAACATACAAGGTCATGTCAAACCCTGAGCTGTTGGACATGCTCCACTTAAAAAAATCCCAATCCCTCAGAGCCACACGCTCCAGGGATCTAAACCTTGTCATCACAATGAACAAAGCATGCTGGAGGGATAGGTCCCTGACCCAGAGACTCTCCATACTCTAGAATAGACTGCCCATACATGTCAAGCAGAGCGCCTCCTTGGCCCTCTTCAAAAGGAACTTGATGATTGGATGGGAAATAGGAAATTTACCCCGGGGATCATGTCAGTCACCCTGCTAGACAGGGGTCCAGGGAAGTAAATATTGTGGGAAGAAATATCCAGGGAATTGTTATGGCTAGGCTTGTATAGGCCCTAGGGCCAATAGCCTAGTACCAGCCTATGAACCTATAATCAAGGGCAGAACATGCCTATTCAACCTGGTGGACTTCTTTGAGAAGGTTACCAAAGCAATGGATGAGGGCAAAATCATTCACACTGCCTACCTTGACCTGGCCAAGTCATTTGACACAATATGCCACTTGGGCATTGTTGACAAACTCAAGAGGTTAGTTAGATGCAAACCCATATGTCACCCGGTGGATAGCCAACTGGCTCACAGACAGGGCCCAGGAAGTTAAAATTGGGGAGTCCACCTCTACAAAGAGGCCAGTCACAAGTGGAGTTCCTCAAGGATCAGTCCTTGGACCACTCCTTTTTGGCATTTACTACTCAGAAGTCAAGGCCAATATCAGTGGTCTCTGGCAGAATAAATTTGCAGATGATTGCAGATTAGGAGCTGTCATTGAATCTCACACTGGACACAAATGTTCTCCAGGAAGGGCTGACACAGACAAACAACTGGTGTCAGAGCCGTGGACTAAAACTAAATGCCAAGAAATGCATAATAGTATCCTTTGGGAAGTCATCCATCCCTGGTAACTATCATATTGACAACACACCCCGTAGAGTTGACCCAGTAGTCAGGGACTTAGGAACACCCATAGATAGTAATCTAGCCTTTGATCATCACGTGTCTACAGTGGTGAAGAAATCATTTCATGTTGTGCAACTTATAAACAAAGGTATGGCATCTAAGTCCAAGGAAGTCATTGTTCCACTGTATTTGGCATTCATTAGACCTGTCACTGAGTACAGTACCCCTTTTGGTATATACCTAACCAGGTATATCCAACAATTGGAATGTCCACAGAGATTCCTCACTAAAAGAATACAGGGCATAAGTAAAATGCCCTATGCAGACCACCTCAAGGCCCTATCCTTGTATTCTGTCTCCTAGAGTTTTTTGAGGGGAGAGCTATGCCTGGCATACATGGCATTGTCAGACCCCACTCTGATGAACCTTCTGCATACCCACAAAGCAAACAGTGCCAGAATTACCCATTCTAAAGACTTAAACCTTGCCTGTGATATAAATAGGACCTGCTGGAGAGATAGGTATGTATCCCGGAGACTACCCCATCTGTGGAACAGGCTCCCTATCCATGTGAATATTCTTGCCTAACCCAATTCAAGTGCAACTTGGACAATTGAATGGGAAACTGGAAATTCATCCCTGGTTTGGCACCTGTGTCTCTAATGGACACAGGTAACCTGTAAATGGTTCATCTACCAGGCCCGTGCTTGCTTTTATCAAGGGTGTCAGAACTTGTCAGGGATTCGGGATGCATGGCTAGGCTTAAAAAGGCCCTGGTGGTCATTCGCCTAGTAAACACCTATGAACTTATGAAACTGGTGAACCTATAGTGCACGATATACCACCTTTGTTGTACAATTGAATCTGTTTTTTTTTATAGCTACCACCTGGTTGTTCAATGTAATTTCATGACACATCAGAATATCGGGGCAGTAGGGACAACAACCACACTTTTTCATCTCCATAAATTCAATGTTGTTTTCTTTGCTGGGGTTTGGACCATCTGTGTTCTAATATTTTTTTAATCCTTCCCCTTTAGAATGCCACTCATGGGCCCAGCCCCACATAATCACAAATGGTATTCTTTTGTAGTAGAAGACACCAATTCTTTTCTAGGATAGATTTTACAGAGAGGCCTTCAGTAGAATAAGTTGTAATAAAAGAATTGCTGAAGGTTTATGTGTCTTTGATACTCCAGGACACAATATTCAAAAAGCAGCTAACTATAGAATCTTGAATCTCACTCCTGCCCCTCAACATTCCCTGATTGCAGGGATAAGCTAGCTTTTCTTCTTGTTTGTACAGTGAATAATCATTTTCCACAAACACAGGTGTCTTAGATTGTTAATATGTTCTCTTCTGCCACACTTTCATTAGGAGCAGCTCTTTCTGTTAGTACGACTGCATTTTTATTATTATAGGTCTTGGCTTCTTTGTCATGGTCAAATTTGGAGCATACAGACAGTGCTCCCTTTCAATTAATGAATCCTTCTGTGTAATACTAGTGCAGCTGCGTATGTGTACTTTCATAATATGTATGCAGTCTGTCCCTTCTAGTTTCTGTGGCATAGCTGAAAACATCAGGTTTTCTGTATGTAGTCTGTCTGCTAACTCCAGCTGTTCTTGAGAATTATTTTATTCAGCCAGTCTTTCCTTTATTTAAACCTCTAATGTCAGCAGTTTTATCAACCCATCTGAAAAACTAAAGCTTCTTCTTTCATTTCCAGCATTTTATAATTGGACTTTATATATTTCTCTATCTCCGATAGCAAAGCTAAAATTTGAACTGCGTTATTCTGAACAGATGCAAGGCTTGTCCACACCACAGTTTTCTTTTCTTCTCCTTTTTAGTTGAGTTTTTGTTACTTTCCTTAGATTTCTTCTTTGCTGACATCTGTGCAGTGTGATGATTAACCAGGTCTATATTACAAAATCGAAAAACCCTTTACGCGAATACCTAAATGTCAACACCTATAACGCGAACCGCGAAAATCCCGAACGCATTAAACAGTGAAAAATAAAATAACGAACTGTCATAGTCTGCCAACCCCACCACCCGCTACATACTACCTACCCAAACAAAATAAATAAACCACATACATACACTAACCAAACCCTACTTCTAACCTAAAGTAAAGCACCAAAACTCTACTTCTAACCCTACACTAAACCCCAAATACACAACTAACTATGCACTATCCTTAACCCCTCCCTAACCCTGAGGTCCATAACTACCGCATACGTCCCCTACAGACATACACCCCAAAAAATAAATAATACACATACATACATTTAACAAAACCCTACTTCCAACACTACACTAAACCCCACATACACAACTATCTATGCACTATCCTTAACTCCTCCCTAACCCTAAGGTCCGTAACTACCGCACACATCCCCTACAGACATACACCCAAAAAAAAAAATAATAATACACATACAGTTAAATAAATCCCTACTTCTAACACTACACTAAATCTTACATACATTACCTATCTATTCACTTACCTTAACCCACATCCTAACCCTAAAGTCCTATCTATCGCACACTTAACTTATGGAGCTATACCGCAGATGGGCCAACCATTACACTTCGACATTTAAATTTTAACTATTTTGGACGTTCGGCATTTCCGTTTTTCGTGCAATCTGTGTCACTCTTTTCATATTCATGATTATGGTCTTTCGATCTATAATAGGGACCTGATTAACCAGTGACTGAATTCTGTCCAAACTGTTAACTTTTACTTGCTTTTTTGCAGCTGTCTTCATTCTCGTACTGTGAGAGCTCTAATTAACCTGATTTTTTTTTGTAGAGTTCTGCCATCTTGGAATCCATGTGTTCCTTGTTGAGTCTCTGACCCTATAATGTGTAGGTGTGGTTTGATGCAGAAGAGCTGTAAGCGGAGTAATTGGTGATGCACTTGATGTAAAGTTGGTAAGGCTGTGTGATCTGGTTGCATAGTGTAGGTGTGGTTTGATGGTACTGATTCATATGAGGAGTGATTAGTAAGGAGTGTGATGTAAGAATATTGGGGTCATGTTACTGGTTAAGAAGGATGTATTGTATAACTGTGGTTTGATTATGTGTATTCATAAAACAAGTGTTTGGTGAGGGAGCATGATGTAATAGTGGTTTTCTTTAAGGTATGGGAATCCCCCTGACATGGAAGATTAGTATGCACTTTGATGGGGGTCACATAAGAGGATGTTAAGCTTTATTTAATGGTAATTCTCATAAATATAGCAAATTGGAGTCAGAGGGCAACACATTTTTCATGTAGGGGTAAAATATGTGGGAGCCGTTAACATGCACAACATATAATTTGTTTGTGATGATAAGCTTTAGGTCCTATGTGTATTCTACTGTGCAATTTTCACATGTTGAAGTTACTTATCATATCCTGAGTGCCTCCATGGATTTAACTTGAAAGTCTATTTAAATATGAAATGAGATAACTGATTGATAATCAACTGCTAACTACCACTGGAGTCTCTACGTTGCAGAAGGTAAATATACTTGTGACTGTCTTTTGCTGTGATACTTGGCATTATAATGGCTGTCTGTTACTTAAATGTAGTTACTAACCTCTTTAGCCAGTCCTCTTCTGCCATGTGAGGGTGGAGCCCCTCTTGATGGTTCTTAGGTAATTCTTGGACAGCTAAGTACCTGTAGCCACTTCATCACAGAGGTTCTCCTCTACTTCAAGGTATATTTTCATAGCAACCTCAGGATAGCCTTATATTAGGGAATCTGTAGCCGTAATTAGTAGTAATTGCTGAAATGTAGAGTATTTTTCTCTGCCCCATCATGGATACAGTGCATTTGCTGTAGTATATCAGAGCTGAACATTAATGGCAGTGGTGTTTTAATACAAGCCACACAGTATGGCTAAATAAAGTGCAGAGGCAACTATACATTAAAAGCCTGAAAAGCAAGTCAGGGATGTGCTTCAAGGACAAAGATCAAGTACAGTCTCATTTTTGTAGCTAGGCCACTGTTATATTGTTAGAAAGAAATGTGTGGCAACAGCTGGAAATAAGGAATTAGACTGTATTCACAAGGAAAACTTTAAACAAAGCAATCACAGATAAAAAGAAAGCCACCAAGAGCAGGAAACCTTTCTTACGCCTGTGAATTACCCAAAAGCATTTCATCATCCCCACTGCCCTTCTGGGATAATCCTAAAATGTCCAGCTATTGGAAGTATGACACAAGGTAGCGGGAGATTTCTGAACTGGAGTGAGGGACTTAGATAGGTAATCTGCACCCAAAAAGTGCAAAGATGATCATTTTGCATATAATGCTGCAGTATTCCAGTAATGTATATAATATGCCTGGCATCAGTGGCCTATAGATTAACATTAGGGTAGGGAGGTTCATATTCTGTGATTGCTGATGTGACCTAGTAATATACAAGTAAACTGGAAATAAGCACATAACCCTGTAGTTATTGAAAGCTCTCAGAATATAATATTTATTAAATAATGTGCAAAACACTGACCAAACATTATTCCTGCTCGCTGTAGAGAATCATAAGGACAGAACACAGCTAAGCATTCAATGCTTTTTAATCTCAGTAAAACACTCTGTCCTTGTAGATACAGCCATCTTAATCATTGCAGAAAAACAAAAGAGGGTATAACAAGTGTGCTAAATCAGCTGTAAAAGGGTGCAAAACATATTGCTATACTACTCACTAATAGCATAAGACTTCAGTCATTGATGTATATTCTAGTCTTTTACAAGGCAGTGGATCACAGGCCCTGAGCTTTCCTGCTTTATTTGCTGTGTATATGCATCAGTAGTCTGCTTAGAGAATGATTATCTAAGTAGCGCATCTGTAGCTGAACATAGCCATGTAAACACCCAGAAAAGCAACTGCAAAAACCTCTTACTGTATGATTGCAGCCTCTGCCCATCGGAGATTCCTTTAGTTCTTAGTGATTTTAATAAACTGTCTTTCTTTCAAAATGTTATTTAAATTGGAACTCAAATTAGGGTAATAATTAGAGTAAATTCAGGTAGCCTGCCAAAACTGCTAAATACAATTACAACAGGGGCTTAGGAGGAAATGCTGAACATAAGAACCAGTCTAGAAACAAATCAGACAAATGTATTTATTTATTTGCATTTTGTTTACCGGGATAGTCCACCTGGTTGTTGAGGGCTCATTTTCAGTGGAGGCCCGGGGAGAACAGCTTCTCAGTAACATGAACATAGTTTTGAATACATACAATGTGAGTAAGTTTCAAGAGCATATACAGCAAAGGAAATATAGCCGACAACAGCTGGTCTAGTGGTAAAAAAAATTAACAACTAATTTAAAGGTCAACATTGGACAAATCTTTCTGGTATTAGAATTAGTGAAGTTTTCACATAACATTATTAAGTAGTAGACATGAGAACATCAGTGTCATTATTAAGCAAAGGTAGCTAGGTTTTGAAAGGCATAGACTTGGTGTAAGTGCAATTCTGGATAGAAGAAAGGTAGGCTTGTAAGGAAGTTTTCAAAAAGGCAGAATTTTGAGTAGTTCTAATAGATAAAGGTAAGGCATTCCAACTTTTCACCATAGAGCAAAAGTATAAGACTGTAGAAATTTAGCCATTTCTCCTTAACACTTTGTTTTTGCTATCGCTGTCTTTTCATAAGTATACATGCACACACACACACACACATAATACATATATATATATATATACATACATATATATATATATATATATATATATATATACACACATATATATATATATATATATATATATATATACATATATATATATACATATATATATATATATATATATATATATATATACATATACATATACATATATATATATATATATATATATATATAATGTTTTTCCAGTCATCCATTTGCTAACCAGGTAAGTGGGCTAACCCCAGGCAGTTGGTGTATAAGGTTAAGTCTGTGAGCTGTAGGTCCTGTGCTAATTCTTTCAGCTGTCATTTTCCTACTGTGTGACCTTAAGCAAGTCACTTAACCATCCATTGCTCTGGTCACCCTTGAAAAAGGACAGTGTATCTATTGGGCTTACCTGGTCAACAAAGGGGTATACTTATTTTAACCATGAGTCAGTCTTCTTCCAAAGCACTGATCATTGCAAAATTTCTTTTAATAAAGTGTTACAGAAAAATCTGTTACATAAATTCACTGCATTTCAAACCTTAGCAGACAAACTTAAGGTGGAGTTTAAATTTTACTTAAAGTTTTACACAGAAGTGGAAGGAATATTTCTATTACATAAGGACTCAAAAGACAGAGGTAGCCGAAGCTTGGTTTTAGCTTTTAATGCCAAGTGAAGAAACAGTTCATTACCATATTATTTTATAACACTCACTTTCAGCTGAAGCATAAAGGTCTGCAGCTTCCTAAGATGATAGATAATCTTTTTTGTTTTCCTAATTTTTATCTCCTTAAATGCTTTTTATAGAACATCCCACTCTGATGATGACGATTAGTGCATGTTAAGACAGGACAGGCGCATCTTTACTTATCCTGTTATACTTAGACATTGGTCTACATCAGATCTTATTTCAAACTTCAGTTTTTGAAGTTGAAAGTGAATATCATTCTGCTTTTTGGGTACCTAAATGTTGTGCCAAATGCCATTATATAACTAGTGGGGTGTGTATCAAACCTCAAAATGATACAATAACTTCAAATATGTAGACAAGTTCTTTGTGTTGCACACTAGAGTATAAGCTCTCAAACAGTGTAATAGTATAAGTGATTAAACTGTTTTGTATGTGGATTTTGCTGTATGTGTTAATACGTTTATAAATGATGAGAATGCAGTGCCTTCAGAATTTGTACTTTGTGTGTGATTGTATTGACAACTTTTTATGTGGGGTTAATAGGTTCATAGGTGTGTACCAGGCTAATGGCCCTGGGGCCTTTACAAGCCTAGCCCATAGGATTACCCTGGCATCATGCCACCCGACCTTAGTTCCCAGTGCCTCTGTCGAGTAAAGCCACTGGAGTGATCCTCGGGGTGAATTTTCTATTTTCTCATCCACTCATTAAGATTTCTCTTGAAGAGGGCCAGTAAAGTGCTCTGCTTGACATGTATGGGAAGTCTATTCCATAGCATGGGCAGTCTCTGGGTTATGAACCTGTCCTTCCAGCATTTTCTGTTGATTGTGGTAATGAGGTTGAGGTCTCTGGAGCGTGTGGTGCGGAGGGATTGGGAATTCTTTAGATGTAGCATTTCTGAGTAGCATCCTGCCATCACCCAGAATGATACCACAGTACAAGGACAAAATGATTGACTTCAACAATTGGCTAAGCTACTGGCGTCATTCTAAGGGGATCCAGTATCTGTCTGCCTGGAACGACATGATCGACAGACCACGATGCTTTGCCAAAGATGGCCTGCATCTGTTGCCGTTGGGATTCCGGATACTGGCAAAGGCTCTTGCCACCCCTATAGTGCCTTTTTAGGCAAGGTTCAAATGACATACTCACCACCGTAACAGGTGCAAGCAAGCAAAATCTGAGGGTAAGGGTACTCAATGATAGAAGTCTAAACCTCAAAATGCACTCACTCGAGGCACTCCTTAAAATGGAGAACATCAACATCTGTGCAGTGACAGAGACCTGGTTCAGGCTATAATTCATACCACACCTTTCGGCCACCTAATCCGAACCAAAACACTAAAGGTGGAGGCGTGTCCATATTCATTAAGGATATCCACACCTCCAAGCTAGTTGCTCAGCATAATGCATCCGAGATTATTCAAGTTCAACTAACTCTGGGCAAAACCGCAATCCAAATTGTAGCTTGCTACATACCCCCCACCATGCCCCAGGATTCCCACTCCTCTTTTCTTGATACACTGGAAAATATTAAGGTACAACCCAACACCCTAATAATGGGTGATGTCAACTACCCCACCATTAACTGGGAAAACTACTCGTGTACCAACTCTTTTGCTCACTGTTTTCTGGAATTCATCAATTCACTGACTTACTTATTGCCTTAGCTGACTTACTTATTGCAATTAGGTAGCTGACCACTAGGTGGTGCCTCTATACTAGCTTTCTGCCCTTTTATTCATAGGTTCATAGGTAGATACTAGGCTATCTGCCCTAGGGCATTTATAAGCCTAGCCAGAGTGTATTTGGCTTCCGCCTCCCTATTAGCTTAGCCTACTATGCCTCTGTAAAGTAGGTCTCAGAAGGTACCCTTTTAAGATTAGTTTACTGTGCCTCTGTCTAGCAGGGACACAGAAGAGATCCCAGGGGTGAATTTGCGATTTCCCATCCACGAGTCCAGATTTTGCTTGAAGAGGGTCAGCGAGGGGCTATGTCTAACATGAATTGTGATTCTATTCCAGAGTGAGGGGAGCCTCTGGGAAATGAATCTGTCCCTCCAGCATGTTCTACACCTTTCTCTTCCATATCTCTTTAAATAGGCTTTCTGACCTTTATCACACCCTCCTTGTTCTATCTCCCCAACTAAGTTCCCAGCTTCTTTTGACTCACTGGCTTCCCTATCTTCTCTGTCCAAAGGCATCTTAAATCACTGTCTGTTCCTCCAACATCCTAAATCCATTCTTCCTAAGCCTCTTATCTCTCTCCTATACCCCCTGCCTTCAGACTCACCTGCACTCTCCTCACTTCACTGATTGTCTTCCTTGACAAACTACTCCTCAGTCTCTTCCCGCTCCGTTTGCCCTGTGGGCTCACTCCACTCCCCTACCCTGCCCCCAAATCACACCCACCCCAGTACCCCTAGCTTTATTCCTCCAAGACCACACCCCCAAAACACTTGCTCCAATCACATTAATCATCTAATTACCAAACCACACCTCCCATTCCTCCTCCTACAAATTACCTCCAAAACATTCTTCCCTATACCTGCCTATTTTCCCCAACTTTAATTCTCCTCCCACTTATTATTCCCACCGTGTCCACATCACCCACCCCATACCTATTCCTTCACTTTTCTTGCTCTTACTTTTTCCTTCTCTCACAACTGCCTATCTCCTAACCTCCTTTGAACAACCATTACACTCCACCTTTCACTTCCCCTCCAAACACACTTCCACACCTCTACTAGCTACCTCTCTAAACTTCATAAATATCTTATACAAACCCAGCTACCTTCTTCCTAAATATCATAGACTTACACCCATCAAACATATCTAAATATCATAATCCTACCGGGCAATTTTAGTAAACACCTTTACCCTAAACACATAACATACCTTCACTCCCTACTAGATGGAGACATACATCCTAACCCTGGCCCAAACCATATCCCCACCTCTGGAAAATGTAATACTTACACCATTAGCTCCATAGCCCCTTCAAAGCACAAGAACTCTCTCCTCATAGCACATCTCGATATACATACCATTAACAATAAAATTCCTCACCTCCACGCCCTCTTAGATGTCCACCAATTTGATCTTCTATGCTTATCTGAAACTTGGCTAAAACCTACTGTTAAAGACAATGAATTAACCCCTCCGGGTTATAATATCATAAGAAAGGACCGCACTACCAAAAAGGGAGGAGGGGTCGCAATCCTATATAAAACAGAACTACAAGTTAGCACTATAGACCTTAATCCACCTTTAGACAATAGAGCTGAAATACTTATCTCCAAACTTCAAATCAACTCTTGCAAAGCCATAAATGTTATTTGTTTATACTTGCCCCCAGGAAATAACATAAATACCATTGAAAATATTCTTAACTGGACTTCTTTATCACCCACAAGAAACCATAATCCTAGGAGACTTTAACATAGACTGGCAGACCTGTAGTAATGTACACTCCACCACCCATATTAACTTATACGGCTTTTCACAAACTATCATCTCCCCCGCCAGAACTAATAAACCCAACAACAAAGAAAGTATCCTGGACTGTATACTTACTAATAATCCTCATCAAACGTACAAAGTAGGAACCCTCCCTGATGACCTAAGTGACCACACCCTCACGTATATTATTAGATATAAAACTAACCTAGCTTATCCTAACACTGTCAGATGTGTACGCAACAGTAAGAAATTTAATCCTGAACTCCTCCAGACAGAACTGTTTCAATGTAACTGGTCACCAGTAAAATATCTCCCACTTGATGAAGCAGTAGCCTATTTCAATACCACATTCTTAGCCATCCCGAACCACCATGCCCCAGCACGCTCTGTTAGATGTAAAACAAAACCAGCCCCCTGGCTCTCTAATGACACTAGGCAAAAAATTCTTCTGAGAAACAAATCCTGGACAAAATAGCGAACTACTAAGAATCCATTAGATCACCAAACCTTTAGGCAACTTAGAAACAGTACTAAAAAAGCCATCGTACTAGACAAAAAAAACTTCTACCACCAAGCACAGCAGACTTATCATAATAAACCACAAAAGTTTTGAAACAGCATTAACAAACTTCTTTACCCAAGACAATTCATCACTCCCAACCCACTAGGCACCAACCCCAACAATCCCACTCTCACTGTCAATGCCTTTAATTCCTTCTTTACCAGTGCCATCCAATCTCTTGCCAGGCACCTATCTCCTGATACCCTTAATATTCCTACTTCATCTTCAGTCACTCCCCCTTCATTTCAGTTACAACCTGTCTCTGCTTCCACTATATGCTCCCTTCTCCTAAAACTAAAACCTACCACCCCCTCAGCTGACCAACTCCCAGCAGAATACCTTCAAAAATGTGCTAAAGCCATTGCCTACCCCATATCCATTCTGATCAACAGAACAATAAATGAAGGAAATACCCCATCCATCTGGAAAACCTCTCACATTATTTCATTACACAAAGGTGGTGATTCTTATGACTTCTCTAACTACCGTCCAATAGCTCTGCTATCTCCTTTGGCAAAAATCATGGAAAAGTGTATCCATAAGCAACTGCTTAATCACCTTCTCCAAAACGACTTACTTGCTAACTGTCAACATGGCTTCAGACCTTATCACAGTACCACCACTGCCCTGTTATCCTTCACAGATTGTATTAACAAAAACCGCAACAAAAGTATTCTTTCCTCTGCAGTATTCATTGATTTATCCAAAGCTTTTGACATGGTTAATCACCAACTCCTTTTCCATATAATGAAATCTCTATCACTTGATCCCTTAGCCATAAATTGGTTCAAATCTTACCTAGAAAACAGACAGCAGGCAGTACTCTGGCACAACAATCTTTCTAATCTCCTTCCCATCTCCCTTGGTGTCCCTCAAGGCTCCATATTAGGTCCTCTCCTATTTTCCATTTTTATTAATGACCTTCAGTCAGCAATTCCACATACTACCTGCATTCAATATGCAGATGACTCTACTATTATCTGCTCAGCCACTTCTCAAACCGAACTACAGACCCTTACCCAGAAAGCATTTAATACTGTTGAAGAATGGTTCACAAAACGTTGCCTCCTCCTAAACTCCCAAAAAACTAAACTGCTACTCTTCTCACCAACCCGAAAGTCCACCCCCATACATTTCACACTCACATCAAACAATGGTACTCTTATTTCTCCCGACCCTATTACCAAACTCCTAGGAATAACAATAGACAATAACCTCAACTTTGACATGCATATTAACAATACTATAAAAACAGCCAACAAGAAACTTGGATCCCTCTATACAATCAAACTCTTTCTTACACCAGTAGCTAGGGCTGCTATAGCTAGAACTCACCTAATCTCTACTCTACCCTATGCCTCACCCATTTATACAAATCTTTCTAAAAATAACCTCAACAAACTAGCAGTATCCTATAACAACATTGCCAGATTTGCTACTGCCTCTCCTTTCAGAACTCATCACTGCCTTAATCTAAAACAACTTGGCTGGCTAGAGTTTCTACACCATCTACAATTTCTCCAGTTTACTATAGCCCACAAAACCCTCTATCAACCCTCAAATACTCCAATACTCTCAAGTCTCTTCACCCCCTACAGTAATCCTATAAACTTACACTCATCCAACAAACTTCTTTTTAACACTTGCAGATCCAACAACTCAGCAGGTGATACCCTGTTCTCTAATACTGTTGGAAAACTATGGAATTTACTACCTACTGATCTCACTTCTCTGTCTTCTCTTACACTATTTAAAAAGAAACTCAAATTATATCTCAATACACACTGGTTATGTTCCTGTACTAATCCAGACTAACTTTCCTATGTCTCATTAATAACAACCATTCATCTTTATGTATGTATACCTCCTTACGGTCCTTGCGAAGCACAGTTGTAGAATTGAAGTTAGTATTGTTATAAGAATGTTTATGTATTGCTAGTATTGAAGTTAGTATTGTTATAAGAATGTTTATCTATTGCTATTACAAAAAAAAAAAAAGTTTTTCTTTTTTGTTTTATTTCCTAACTGCTACTACTTTCTATATTTCAGTTTGTATGCATCTTTACTGTACTTCTTTTTACATTGTATTTTTGTATATGTCTTGGAGCTTTTCTCCCCGGTCCTCTACTGAAAATGGACATATATCTGGTTAGACTAGCCCGGTCAACAAATGTAAAATAAAATAAAATTCCAACGCCTTGGATCAACTTATCTACACCCCCACCAGGGGCAGCAATATACTAGACCTGGTCATCACCAACATGGTCGACCGGTGTTGCACACCAGAGGTCAGCTCCTTGTTGGTCAGATCCACCACAAGCTAATCACCCTAGAAATCCACATCCTGCTACCACCCCCCCATTAGGAAAACAACTGTAAAAAAATTTGCTCCAAAGCCAACTTCATGCTTCTTAAGACAGAAGTGGCAAACTTCACGACACCCATGCAGATGGACAATGGAGGTATGACTGCTGAATCCTACACAAATGCACTTTATAAGCACTTACACGAGTGCATGGATCATGTTATCCCTAACAGAACCAAGATGCTATCCTCCAGAAAAGGAAGCCAATCTGGTGGTCTTCTGCCATAAACAAACTCTACAACAGAAGAAAGAAACTGTTGCAAAAAAGAGTAAAATCCCATGATTGGAGGAACTCCCTGGTCAGCCTCAGTAAGAAGCTGAGATCCCTCATAAAATCCTCCAAAGCTAGTTATGAAAACAAAATCACCACTTATTTTAAAGACAACCACAAAGCATTCTATAGCTATGTCAAGAATCTCAATGGCAACACTCAGATCTGCTCTGAGTTGCAGCACAATGACACTAAATATACAGAACCAACTGATATTGCCAACATCCTGGCAGATAGGTTCAGTGCTAACTTTACCCCCCTCTCACCCCCTAAAGGGCCCATCTTTATACCGGAAGAATGCAAAGTTCCTGTAATCATGACTGCACAGGTAAAAACCTCACTCTCCAAAGCCAAGAACACAGCATCCATGGGACCTGACAACATCCCAGGCTGCCTTCTACACGAACTACAGAATGAACTGGCACCCCACTTAAGTACCATGTTCAGTCACAGCCTCACCTCAGACTTTGTGCCCATTGAATGGCGCACAGCAATGGTTATCCCACTCTACAAAGGAGGGGGGGGGGCACAACAGACCCTGGGAACTACTGCGCCATTAGCTTGATGAGCCTGGTCTGCAAGGCCATGGAATGTATCATAATGGAACTCATAAACAAAGACATTGGAGATGTCCAAACTCTGGACCCCACACAGTTCGGGTTTGTAAAAGGCAGATCATGTCTCCTAAACCTGATAGACTTCTTTGAAGCAGTCACCAAAGCCATAGATGAGGGTAAGCTGGTTCACACAGCCTGTCTAGATCTCACCAAGGCATTTGACACTATCCCCCACTCTGGAATTATAGATAAACTCACTAAACTAGGTATAAATCCCTATGCCACACGATGGGTTGCCAACTGGCTTACTGACAGAACCCACACTGTGAAAGTAGCAGACTCCAAATCAGACTTCAGACCAGTGACAAGTGGAGTACCGCAGGGTTCAGTCCTGGGTCCTCTCCTGTTTGGTATCTACTTCTCTGAAGTACAGGCTAACACAGAAGGTCTTTAGCTAACTAAATTCACAGATGACTGCAAACTAGGAGCCATAATCGAAGCTCCTAATGATGTGGACATCCTATAAAAGGGCCTCACTGAGACAGATGCCTGGTGTCAAAGCCATGGTCTCAAGCTCTTGACCTTGGGACACAGGTGGACAGTAGTCTATCCTTTGATAATCACATCGCCACAGTGGTCAGAAAGTCCTTCTATGTGGCACACCTCATCACAAAAGGTTTCTCATCCAGAAAAAAAGAGGTCATTGCTCCCCTCTACTCATCACTCATTAGACCCATTATAGAGTACAACGCCCCTTTTGGTATGCACCTCACAGGACATCTACAACAACTGGAAAGGCCACAGAAATACCTCCCAAAGAGGATTACCGGCCTCAAACAGATGCCTTACGCAGACTGTCTCAATAAACTCCAGCTTTACTCTGTCACATATCGCCCACTCAAAGGCAATCTCTGCCTAACATACAAAGCTATGTCAAACCCAGAGCTGTTGGACATGCTCCACTTAAAGAAATCCCAATCCCTCTGAGCTACACGCTCTAGGGACCTAAACCTTGTCACCCCAATAAACAGAACATGCTGGAGGGATAGATTCCTGTCCCAGAGACTTCCCATACTCTGGAACAGACTACCTATCTATGTCAACCAGAGCTCCTCATTAGCACTCTTCAAGCAAAATCTTGATGATTGGATGGGTAATCAGAAATTCACCCTGGGGATCACTTCTGTGGTTCTGCTTGACAGGGGCACAGGAAAATAATTTTCTTGGGTGGCGAAAGCCAGGGTACCTTTTTGGCTAGGCTTGTATAGGCCCTAGGGCCAATAGCCTAGTACCTACCTATGAACCTATGAAGCTAACAGAGCTGGGTCAGACATGGCTTTGCAAGTCAAGCAGAGATCGTCTCTAAGTAGGCGATATGAGACAGAGAATAGTTGAGAGTTTTTTTAGTCTGTCCATATAGGAAAAATGTTTAAGCCCTAGGATCCTCTTTGTGTTTAGTGAGGTACATGCCAAATGGGCAGTTTGCCTCGTCTCTCCTGATTAACAATACAGGCATCACCTTTTGGATTGGAAGGCTAGTTAAAAGAAGCAATTCTCACCAGTAGAATCCCAAACAAGAAGGGAAAACACCACAATTTTAAATGCAGGTACTGTAAACTCTAATATGGGGGTGGGGGGGGGTTAAATCTAATTGATAAGCCCTGCCTGTTAAAACTCTCTTCAGAAAAAAAAAATTTAGAATAAATACAGAAATGTAAAAAAATTAATGATTTTTAATATAAATAAAGCAGCTATTTCTAAGACCATACAATTCATGGTGCAATAATAATCCTTTAAAAGGGAATGGCTTACAGTTGTGATTCCAGTAATTACCACCTGGTGGCAGTATTGGATAACAAATTACCTTTTTTTTTTAAACCATAAATTGTAGAGCAAAAAAGGAAGTAGTGGGATTTGCACTAAACTTGAGCCTTATTTGTAGATTTTATGAAGTAAGACAAAAGGCAGCACATATGTCAGAGGTGTGTGTGTGTGTGTATATTTGTATGTGTTTTACACACACACACACACACACACACACACACACACACACACACACACACACACACACACACACACACACACACTATAAGGGGCTTTCCAGTACGTACCCAAGTCATCAGACAGAGAGGAGAACTTAACATTAAAGCATTCACCTGGATTCATTACAAAATAGTTTATCACATAAGTGCAGCATATGTCTTCTGGCTCCATTCTTTCGGCTTCTATGGGAAACCTACAAAGTTTTCACATGACTGTACAGGCTTTCCTCTGGCATCATTTTCAGGGATAGAAAAACAAGGTACATCCACAGATGTATTTCACTGTTGGGAAAAGAGTAACCCTCAAGGATTCCACAGGCAGGAATTCTAAAACTGTTAACATCACAATGCTATGGTAGACATCAGTGGATAGTTGATTATTCTCACTGCAAATGGATATAGTAATCAACCCTCAGTCAAAGGTCTGTCAATGGTGATGGACAACATTTGTTTACCCAATTTAACCAACTAGCTCTGCCCTTCACGTCTGCAAGGTATCATAAGGACCCAGTTCCCCTGGATGTTGCTGCATGCCTAAGTGTGGGTTTATCACCGCTGTTCTCATTACCCAGTTTATAAATATACAAAATAAACAGGCAGAAATGTTTGCACAAGGCCTACAGCTGGCTCACATTGAGCAGAGGAAGGGTGCTGAGCTTTGTGTAATGATAACGCTCCCCAGTACTGGATTATCATGCATGGGAGTCACTGTCTTACTCGGCATACACCCTGTTTGTGAGGGTCAGGCATCAGCCCTTATAAGTATAATATGTGATTTCCAGGTGTTGGAATTACTTATTTATATCCTGTGTGTGTTTCTTGAATAAACATGGCCCTTATTGGCTATCCTAATAATGTTTAGACAGTTTTACAACTAAAAATTTGTTTACGAACTTCTTAAACTTTTTTCCTTTCATTAAATGGATACCCTGGTCAGAAGTCAAAGATGAATAGATTATTCCACTAGATGCCTGTATCCCTTTTCATCTGCCTTCCTGATAACTTACTAATGACCCTTCCCTGAATCTTATGGTATTGGGTTAGACTTGTAATTTCATTTCTAGTTCGCTCTCATCTTGTATGGTTTATACCATCTCACTATATATATATTTATTTTAGCTGAACACAGCTAAACCATACCTTGCAGCAGATACTTAGTTACTATCAGGAGGTGATTGGACCTTGTTATTTTCATCTTACCATCCCACCCTTCTTTCCTTTTCATCTTAGTTAAGACTCTCCTTATCCCTGTTCGATCTCTGAAACATTCTCCAAAAAAAAAAACTTTTTGGAAAAAGAAGCAGAGGAAAGTAGGAGTTAACTTTGTGGAGCATTTGTATTGTGCTGTGAGTGATAACACCCAAAAGGACTAAAACCCTGTGACTTAATGAACATTTGTGTATTGTGTTCCCTTTAAGGGAAATAACTTGTTGAATAAAACTGGACCACTCATGGATTAGCACCATGGAATTAAACACCTACTTCCAGTCCTCTCGGTTATTAAAACCACAGAAAATGACTGTTGTTAATACTCCATCTGGATATTGCCCATTTATTATTTTGCCTTTTAATGGTCCCCCTCATCCTTCTATCATTATGTCGATTCTGCCTTCCAAGACCCTTCCGTGTACCACAACTTACTAAAAATACAGTAATTTTCCACCCTTGCTGAGAGACACATTGCATTTAAGTCCATACAAGGAGAGAGTGGCACAGCCTCAGATATTACCATAACTATGCAAATACATAGTTCCCATAGCAAAGACAATATACGGGCATCATTGCAGAAAATTAAATTAAACTTAGACACTAGAGACTGTAAAAATCCCATACCCACAATTAGCAAAGGTGTATTTTATTTAACACTTGCAGATCCAATAACTCAGCAGGTGATACCCTGTTCTCTAATATTGTTGAAAAACTATGGAATTTACTACCTACTGATCTCACTTCTCTGTCTTCTCTTACACTATTTAAAACGAAATTCAAATTATATCTCAACACACACTGGTTATGTTCCTGTACTAATCCAGACTAACTTTCCTATGTCTCATTAATAACAACCATTCATCTTTATGTATGTATACCTCCTTACGGTCCTTGCGAAGCACAGTTGTAGTACTGAAGTTAGTATTGTTATAAGAATGTTTATGTATTGCTAGTATTGAAGTTAGTATTGTTATAAGAATGTTTATCTATTGCTAGTATTGAAGTTAGTATTGTTATAAGAATGTTTATGTATTGCTAGTATTGAAGTTAGTATTGTTATAAGAATGTTTATCTATTGCTAGTATTGAAGTTAGTATTGTTATAAGAATGTTTATCTATTGCTAGTATTGAAGTTAGTATTGTTATAAGAATGTTTATCTATTGCTAGTATTGAAGTTAGTATTGTTATAAGAATGTTTATCTATTGCTAGTATTAAAGTTAGTATTGTTATAAGAATGTTTATGTATTGCTAGTATTGAAGTTAGTATTGTTATAAGAATGTTTATCTATTGCTAGTATTGAAGTTAGTATTGTTAGAAGAATGTTTATCTATTGCTAGTATTGAAGTTAGTATTGTTAGAAGAATGTTTATCTATTGCTAGTATTGAAGTTAGTATTGTTATAAGAATGTTTATCTATTGCTATTACAAAATAAAAAAAAAAGTCTTTCTTTTTTGTTTTATTTCCTAACTGCTACTACTTTCTATATTTCAGTTTGTATGCATCTTTACTGTACTTCTTTTTACATTGTATTTTTGTATATGTCTTGGAGCTTTTCTCCCCGGTCCTCTACTGAAAATGGACATATATCTGGTTAGACTAGCCCGGTCAACAAATGTAAAATAAAATAAAATTCCAATGCCTTGGATCAACTTATCCACACCCCCACCAGGGGCAGCAATATACTAGACCTGGTCATCACCAACATTGGCAACCGGTGTTGCACACCAGAGGTCAACTCCTTGTTGGTCAGATCCACTACAAGCTAATCATCCTAGAAATCCACATCCTGCTACCACCCCCCCCCCCATTAGGAAAACAACCGTAAAAAAATTTGCTCCAAAGCCAACTTCATGCTTCTTAAGACAGAAGTGGCAAACTTCACGACACCCATGCAGATGGACAATGGAGGTATGACTTCTGAATCCTACACAAATGCACTTTATAAGCACTTACACGAGTGCATGGATCGTGCTATCCTTAACAGAACCAAGATGCTATCCTCCAGAAAAGGAAGCCAATCTGATGGTCTTCTGCCATAAACAAACTCTACAACAGAAGAAAGAAACTGTTGCAAAAAAGAGTAAAATCCCATGATTGGAGGAACTCCCTGGTCAGCCTCAGTAAGAAGCTGAGATCCCTCATAAAATCCACCAAAGCTAGTTATGAAAACAAAATCGCTACTTATTCTAAAGACAACCACAAAGCATTCTATAGCTATGTCAAGAATCTCAATGGCAACACTCAGATCTGCTCTGAGTTACAGCACAATGACACTAAATATACAGAACCAACTGATATTGCCAACATAATGGCAGATAGGTTCAGTGCTAACTTTACCCCCCTCTCACCCCCTAAAGGGCCCATCTTTATACCGGAAGAATGCAAAGTTCCTGTAATCATGACTGCACAGGTAAAAACCTCACTCTCCAAAGCCAAGAACACAGCATCCATGGGACCTGACAACATCCCAGGCTGCATTCTACATGAACTACAGAATGAACTGGCACCCCACTTAAGTACCATGTTCAGTCACAGCCTCACCTCAGGCTTTGTGCCCATTGAATGGCACTCCGCAATGGTTATCCCACTCTACAAAGGGGGGGCGGCACCACAGACCCCGGTAACTACTTCCCCATTAGCTTGATGAGCCTGGTCTGCAAGGCCATGGAACGTATCATAACAGAACTCATAAACAAAGACATTGGAGATGTCCAAACTCTGGACCCCACACAGTTCAGGTTTGTAAAAGGCAGATCATGTCTCCTAAACCTGATAGACTTCTTTGAAGCAGTCACCAAAGCCATAGATGAGGGTAAGGTGGTTCACACAGCCTATCTAGATCTCGCCAAGGAGTTTGACACTATCCCCCACTCTGGAATTATAGATAAACTCACTAAACTATGTATAAATCCTTATGTCACACGATGGGTTGCCAACTGGCTTACTGACAGAACCCACACTGTGAAAGTAGCAGACTCCAAATCAGACTTCAGACCAGTGACAAGTGGAGTACCGCAGGGTTCAGTCCTGGATCCTCTCCTGTTTGGTATCTACTTCTCTGAAATACAGGCTAACACAGAAGGTCTTTGGCTTTCTAAATTCACAGATGACTGCAAACTAGGAGCCATAATCAAAGCTCCTAATGATGTGGACATCCTATAAAAGGGCCTCACTGAGACAGATGCCTGGTGTCAAAGCCATGGTCTCAAGCTCAATGCCAAAAAGTGCATTGTCATCCCCTTTGGTAAAAACTCTGTACCCCTGAACTACCACATAGGCGGTAGCCTACTTAACACCGAAAGTGTGATAAGAGACCTTGGGACACAGGTGGACAGTAGTGTATCCTTTGATAATCACATCGCCACAATGGTCAGAAAGTCCTTCTATGTGGCACACCTCATCACAAAAGGTTTCTCATCCAGAAAAAAAGAGGTCACTGTTCCCCTTTACTCATCACTCATTAGACCCATTATAGAGTACAACACCCCTTTTGGTATGTACCTCACAAGACATCTACAGCAATTGGAAAGGCCACAGATATACCTCAAAAAGAGGATTACCGGCCTCAAACAGATGCTCTACACAGACTGACTCAAAAAACTCCAGCTTTACTCCGTCACATATCACCTACTCAGAGGCGATCTCTGCCTAACATACAAAGCTATGTCAAACCCAGAGCTGTTGGACATGCTCCACTTAAAGAAATCCCAATCCCTCCGAGCTACACGCTCTAGGGACCTAAACCTTGTCACCACAATAAACAGAACATGCTGGAGGGATAGATCCCTATCTCAGAGACTTCCCATACTCTGGAACAGACTACCTATCTATGTCAACCAGAGCTCCTCATTATCACTCTTCAAGCAAAATCTTGATGATTGGATGGGTAATAAGACATTCACCCTGGGGATCACTTCTGTGGTTCTGCTTGACAGGGGCACAGGAAAATAATTTTCTTGGGTGGTGAAAGCCAGAGTACCTTTTTGGCTAGGCTTGTATAGGCCCTAGGGCCAATAGCCTAGTACCTACCTATGAACCTATGAACCTAACAGAGCTGGGTCAGACATGGCTTTGCAAGTCAAGCAGAGATCGCCCCTAAGTAGGTGATATGAGACAGAGAATAGTTGAGAGTTTTTTTAGTCTGTCCATATAGGAAAAATGTTTAAGCCCTAGGATCCTCTTTGTGAGGTACTTTTGCGGCCTCTCCAGTTGTTGCAGGTGTTTAGTGAGGTACATGCCAAATGGGCAGTTTGCCTCGTTTCTCCTGATTAACAGTACAGGCATCACCTTTTGGATTGGAAGGCTAGTTAAAAGAAGCAATTCTCATCAGTAGAATCCCAAACAAGAAGGGAAAACACCACAATTTTAAATGCATGTACTGTAAACTCTAATATTGGGGGGGGGGGGTTAAATCTAATTGATAAGCCCTGCCTGTTAAAACTCTCTTCAGAAAAAAAAACTTTAGAATAAATACAGAAATGTAACAAAATAATGATTTTTAATAGAAATAAAGCAGCTATTTCTAAGACCATACAATTCATGGTGCAATAATAATCGGGGAATGGCTTACAGTTGTGATTCCAGTAATTACCACCTGGTGGCAGTATTGGATAGCAAATTACCTTTTTTTTTTAAACCATAAATTGTAGAGCAAAAAAGGAAGTAGTGGGATTTGCACTAAACTTGAGCCTTATTTGTAGATTTTATGAAGTAAGACAAAAGGCAGCACATATGTCAGAGGTGTGTGTGTGTGTGTGTGTGTGTGTATATTTGTATGTGTTATATGTGTGTGTGTGTGTGTGTGTGTATATATATATATATATATATATATATATATATATATATATATATATATATATATATATATATATATATATATATATATATATATAAATATATATATATATATATATATTATACACACACACACACACACACACACACACACACACACACACACACACACACACACACACACACACACACACACACTATAAGGGGCTTTCCAGTACGTACCCAAGTCATCAGACAGAGAGGAGAACTTAACATTAAAGCATTCACCTGGATTCATTACAAAATAGTTTATCACATAAGTGCAGCATATGTCTTCAGGCTCCATTCTTTCGGCTTCTGTGGGAAGCCTACAAAGTTTTCACATGACTGTACAGGCTTTCCTCTGCCATCATTTTCAGGGATAGAAAAACAAGGTACATCCATAGATGTATTTCACTGTTGGGAAAAGAGTAACCCTCAAGGTTTCCACAGGCAGGAATTCTAAAACTGTTAACAGCACAATGCTACGGTAGACATCAGTGGATAGTTGATTATTCTCACTGCAAGTGGATATAGTAATCAACCCTCAGTCAAAGGTCTGTCAACGGTGATGGACAACATTTGTTTACCCAATTTAACCAACTAGCTCTGCCCTTCACGTCTGCAAGGTATCTTAAGGACCCAGTTCCCCTGGATGTTGCTGCATGCCTAAGTGTGGGCTTATCACCGCTCTTCTCATTACCCAGTTTATAAATATACAAAATAAACAGGCAGAAATGTTTGCACAAGGTCTACAGCTGGCTCACATTGGGCAGAGGAAGGGTGCTGAGCTTTGTGTAATGATAACGCTCCCCAGTACTGGATTATCATGCATGGGAGTCACTGTCTTACTCGGCATACACCCTGTTTGTGAGGGTCAGGCATCAGCCCTTATAAGTATAATATGTGATTTCCAGGTGTTGGAATTACTTATTTATATCCTGTGTGTGTTTCTTGAATAAACATGGCCCTTATTGGCTATCCTAATAATGTTTAGACAGTTTTACAACTAAAAATTTGTTTACGAACTTCTTAAACTTTTTTCCTTTCATTAAATGGATACCCTGGTCAGAAGTCAAAGATGAATAGATTATTCCACTAGATGCCTGTATCCCTTTTCATCTGCCTTCCTGATAACTTACTAATGACCCTTCCCTGAATCTTAAGGTATTGGGTTAGACTTGTAATTTTCATTTCTAGTTCGCTCTCATCTTGTATGGTTTATACCATCTCACTATATATATTTATTTTAGCTGAACACAGCTAAACAATACCTTGCAGCAGATACTTAGTTACTATCAGGAGATGATTGGACCTTGTTATTTTCATCTTACCATCCCACCCTTCTTTCCTTTTCATCTTAGTTAAGACTCTCCTTATCCCTGTTCGATCTCTGAAACATTCTCCAATAAAAAAAACTTTTTGGAAAAAGAAGCAGAGGAAAGTAGGAGTTAACTTTGTGGAGCATTTGTATTGTGCTGTGAGTGATAACACCCAAAAGGACTAAAACCCTGTGACTTAATGAACATTTGTGTATTGTGTTCCCTTTAAGGGAAATAACTTGTTGAATAAAACTGGACCACTCATGGATTAGCACCACAGAACAGAAAATGACTGTTGTTAATACTCCATCTGGATATTGCCCATTTATTATTTTGCCTGTTTAATGGCCCCCCTCATCCTTCTATCATTATGTCGATTCTGCCTTCCAAGACCCTTCCATGTACCACAACTTACCAAAAATACAGTAATTTTCCACCCTTGCTGAGAGACACATTGCATTTAAGTCCATACAAGGAGAGAGTGGCACAGCCTAAGATATTACCATAACTATGCAAATACATAGTTCCCATAGCAAAGACAATATACGGGCATCATTGCAGAAAATTAAATTAAACTTAGACACTAGAGACTGTAAAAATCCCATACCCACAATTAGCAAAGGTGTATTTTCCTAGTTTCTACTCATCATTTATTGCATGATATTAATTCCTGTTTTTTTTTCTGGGATTGCCTCCTGCAATCTGCAGTGGACAGAGTACTGACATTTGTTTACTTTTCTCATTCCTCATTTTTCACAGTACAGATTTTTCAGCCACAATGAACTGCACTGACATGCTTCTGGAACAGGTTATGGAGCTTTTGTTCTCTTCAGAAATACACTGTAAGCAGAAAACAAATGAGAGGTACATACCAGACGGAGTGTTACCTCAGTGTTCTGGATGGTTGTGGTAAATGTGCGCTGAAGCGATAAGTATATGTGTAGGCATTTAATTCTGAGCATTGCACTGTGATACCCAAAGTAGTATGTAAAGGTTGTACGTATCACGAAAGGAGATACTGCCATCCCAGCTATCTGGAATTTTGTAAATAATTATATGTCATTTGTGAATATTGACATGATGTATGTAAAAGTGTGACAGAGATACTGCCAGCATAGCTGTCTGGAATTTTGTAAATGGTTGTATTTCATCTGTGAATGTCAACATGCTTCATGTAAGATGCTTGTGTTACAGCTGTATTAGAACTGTATGTTATGTGTATATCAAACTGCTGGTACAGAAGTATGTGCTGAAAAGGTATTTTAAAAAGTACTGAGCTTAAAGATGTAACCACAGTGTACCCTACTGGATTAGAACAGAAATGTACCTGCACTATTGTAACTGTTTAGATGTATACATTTTAACAATGTAAACTGTAACACCAGAGGTTAACTTCAGAAAAAATAGCTGAAATTAAATTACTTTATAACCACATAATAAAAGGATGTTATCTTTCAGTTTCAGTGCAGCAACAGACACAATATCTAGAACTAGAGGTTCACTGTATTGTCTTGGAACTGCTTTTATTGCTTTATGACTTCCAGGATCTGCTTTAAATATAAAAAGAGCCATGTATTTTCACAGGCAGATGCTAAATGCTACCAGCTGTATCAATGGGGGTTTTAAATGGGATAGAGGCAGATGACACAATGTGATGTCATCCTGCAAGCTATCCCAGCAGTAATATTTGAAATATTAATTTAAGAACTTTCTGAGAGAGACTGAATATTCTGTATTTTTCTTTGACCTGACAACATCAGCTGGAAGGCCCACTCACCACATCTGCCTTGTTTATTCTGTAAGTAAGTTAACTAGGATATGGTAATTCTCTAGATATAGTCAGAAATATAGCAAAGCTTAATTTAGATGTTTTTCTTTATTTGAGACTGTCCTGCAATGTTGTTTTAAATATTTCCTGTGGTTTTAAACTCTGATGTTACTGTGATTATATACTGAATGTTTTCTTATTCTTTTATTATTTATTCTTAAATATATTTAAACCTTTCATTGGGCTGATATCTGTGAGACATATTTAAGTTTTGGGAATACTTGCATATTTATTTGGTGACACTGTGGGACACTCATAACAGCATTGCTCCTGGTCAAACTATCATTTGTATTGATAGTAACATTACACAGTAAGATTGGACACCCTTTGTAAGGGTCTTAAAGTAGCTGAAAAGGACATGGCTGGTGGTAGTGATAACTACTTTATAGTTTGGGCAGAAGGGGGCATAAGTAGTAAACCTGTATAAGCCTTTCCCAGGTTTGTGTGCATAATTCAAACCTCAAAGTGTGTGTGTGTGTCAGCTACTTGGGCAGGGACACGAAGCACTGGTTGGACAGAGAGGGTGCTAGATGTCTTGGCTTGGCCACTCAGCTGAGATCTCAACCCAATAGCTGTGCCAGTGGGGAGTCTTATTGGGAATCTGGAGAAGGAGGGAGAATTCAGCCCCAGACTGACTATGGTCTCTGTGTGCTCTTAAGAGAAATTGCACTTGATGCAGAGAGCTGCATCTGGAAATACTGTGTGTGTACCTGTCATCCTCCCACTGTATGTCCCCCACTGTTGCCAGTAGTGAGAATTGAGGCACCTTGATAACTGGGCCAGTGGTGGGGGCATCACTGTATATACTACATCTGTCACATTGTGTATGCATTATGTACTGGAAGTGTAATTCCGAGCATTACACTGTGATCCCCAAAGTGGTATGCAAAGGCTGTACATATCATATCTTCATATTGTGTATGCGTTATGTACTGGAAGTGTAATTCTAAGCATTGCACTGTGATACCTAAAGTAGTTTCTAAAGGCTGTACATACCACAGCTGTCACACTGTGTATGTGTTATACTAGAAGTGCAACACTGTGACTGTGATGTAAAAATGTACAATAAGTGTGACAAGGCCAGCTTATATGTAAAAACACTCACACGTTTGAAGACAAAGCAATATTTGGCTCAAAATACTGTAAAATATTTATAAATTGTTGACCATTGCAGTGATTCATGTACAATATGGTTTATATGTAACATTTATGTAACACGCTGTAATACTGAGTAGTTTTTACAGTTAAAAAGTAAAACAAAGTGAATATTGAAATCAGTAGATTGAGTGTTGTGAACTAATAAAATGTATAGAAGCAAAACAATGTTTATTTATGAGTGCAAAATGAGTATGGGGTTCACAGTTCACTGTGAAGTCAGTTGTCCCCTCTCCAGGCCCCCATTTGTGAGTGTTTTTTTATGCTAGTGACTGTTCAAATTATCTGGCAAGTAGCATATGGGACTGAGGCTGTGGGATGCTCCCTATAATGTAGGGCTTGAGTCCTTCAGCCTCCATTAGCCTACTCTATGACCTTGTTACTCAACAAGACAGTGTTTTGTCATAACTTAATTGACTTTGCCAACTGAAAGATACCATTGAAAGCAGAGTTCAAGCTGTAAACCAAAAGGGATGAAAATTCTGTTTTGGACTTAAAACAATGAAGCATTCAGGATACAGTACATCTGTAGCCATAAACAGTTTCTAGTTCAGATGTTAGATTGTTTTTCTGAAGATTTTTTTCTCTCTATGTGAATATTTTATTTTCAGTTCCTTATGCAAGTTCTCAACTGTTTGTATATTTTATTTAAAGAAAATGCTTTAATGGTTGGGAGGGTGGCCTGATGGTTAAGGTGTTTGCCTTACAATCACAAGGTGCAGGGTTTGAGTATCACAAGGGATAATTGGCTAGGCTTACAATGGCTAACCTATGAACTTATTTATTTCAGGTAATGACTTATATTATTTAACTGTAAATGCAGGAGGCTGATGTTTTAGTTGTTAGTTTAAAGGTTTATGCATTTTTCTGATACTAGTGTCTGTATGCTATCTGTACTGGGAAGGATGACTGGTCAGCGCTAATTGCTACCATTAAAATATGAAATTGTTGGTGTATTTAAGAGCATACAGCATGTTCTTCTTTTATTCATTTTGACTTACTGGTGACAGCATTACCATAAACCTGGGCCAGGATGGAGGTGCTGGAGTTCTTCCCTTTATCTCCTATTTTAGAAAATATAGGAGTGTTTGTGTAAAACACTGCTGTTGTAAATATTACACAAGAAGGCACTGGGCCCAGTGTGAGGTATAAGAAGTCTTGGGGAGTAAGTGATTATAAGTCTGATCTATTGCTGTGCAGTGTAGAGCTCATTTGGATATGGCAGTGGTTGGGTATTACTCAAAGCAGTAATACATATTTACTGCCTACTCTTAAGGCCAATTGCTCCTTGTATATTAGCAAACACCAGTCCTGGGATTCAAACCACATGTTTCTGGTTCTGTTGTACACTAATATTGATGAGAAAAGTATGATAAGCTGAAGACTGTAGCCTCTGTCCACCACAGTCACTATTAACATAGTGCAGAGGATGCCACATTGTTCTTTGCCAAGAATCGTAAGATTGTATCACAGAGGCTACGTGGAAAGATCCTTGCTTCACATATTCAGCATCTAGAGCTAGTTTCTGACCTCAGGCCATTGCTTGTGTAGAGTCTGCATATTATTTACATATAATTTATGTATCAAATTTTTCCTGGTAATCTAGTTTTCTCCTGCATCCTAAAAACTTGCTGGTCAATCATCTACACCAAATAGGTTTGCTTACCAAGTAGTTTTGTGACCTAGAACCATAGGCTTAACTGTAAAACTTGACCAAAACAACTGGGAAAAGTCTTTTATTGTTATTTTTGACATTCTTGTGCCAATTTAAATATTATATTCTCTTTTGGTAATCTTTTACCTGGAATTCAAGAAGCTAGTTTTACTCTGGTAAGAGGAGATTAGAGGAGATAAAATGGCCTTTATTCTGAGTATCTGATTGCTGGAGGCCACTTTGCAGAGCTCATTTTGATTGAACAGTGTGTTTATTTGTGATATATTGTATTTTTCTGGGTTGATTCAAATTAAGTTGGTGTTCTGCTTCTGTCTCTGAACTATCATACTGACTGCAAGAACAGACCCATAACAACTGGTGAGACTACATAGTAGTAAGTAAACTGATTTCTTTTTTTTTTTTTTTCAGTAATAAATCTTTATTGTTTTACCAATTGTTCATACAATATTAAACCAAAAAGAAAAACAAATAATACCCAAATAAAGCTTCTAACACCCATACTACAATATATGTACACTATTTACATGAATGCTTCCATCAGTTAAACAAAATTAATAAAGAGAAGAAAGGAACATCTGACAACTAGAATCAAAAGATCCAATATCATTATAATGGATTGTTATTACCAACTTTCAAATTAAGTATGTATGTCCAGGGGTTAAACTGGATTCGGTACATTAAGCCAATATAATGTTGAAGATTTGTTCCCATACTTTCGGATTATTTATATTTCTTCTATTATCCTTATTTAATAGTTTGTGTGCTAAAATATGTTTCATCGCTAAACTTTTGATGTTTTCCCATGAAGTTTGAGATGGAGTCAGCCAATTTGTAGCTATATAAAGTTTCATTAATAAGAAAATATTTATAAGTATAACCATTTGGGTTCTATCTAAGTTATTAGGAGGGATATGTAAAATCATAAATTCCCAAGAAAATGTAGAATGTTGATAACCCATCTTTTGTAGTTGAATTTTTAAGGAGTTCCAAAATTTATATATACATTTACAGCTCCAGAACATGTGTAAGAAAAACTGATTTCTTTTTTAGTTTACAGTCTTCTCTAATCCTGTAGCTATTAACATTGTAATTACTCTGATATTCAGTTTGTCTTGCACTGTTAGCATAATAAAGTTTCTGACCAAGGTTCACCATTTGTTTGCAGGATTCTACAATGTATTAGGTGTATAAGTACAAGTAGTACCGCACTTCATTTGGGATGAGTAGGGAAACACATTTACTGTTTGGCCTCAAGGAAGTTAACCAAAGTGTTGCAAGTATCTCTGACCAGGAAGCCTGCTCAGGGTGGTCAGCACACAGTTACAGATACCACGAAAATGCATAAACCTTTAATCTCAGTACAAAAACATCAGCCATATAGTACCCAGATGCTGCTGCTGTGAAACTCCAAATTTTCTAAATATATTGATATATTGTTACATTACATGCTACTCAATGCTAGAAGTCTAAATCTCAAAATGCACTCACTCGAGGCACTCCTTAAAATGGAAAACATCGATATTTGTGCAGTGACTGAGACCTGATTCAAGGCTCCAGAGAGCACCCCTGCACTACCAGGCTATAACTCATACCACACTTTTCGGCCATGTAACTTGGACCGGAACACCAAAGGCGGAGGTGTGTCCATATTCATTAAGGATATCCACACCTCCAGGCTAGTTGCTCAACATAATGCAGCTGAGGTTATCCAAGTGCAACTAACTCTGGGCAAAACTGCAATCCAAATTGTAGCTTGCTACAGATCACCCACCATGCCCCAGGATTCCCACTCCTCTTTTCTTGATGTACTGGAAAATATTAGGGTTCAACCAAATACCCTAATAATGGGCGATTTCAACTACCCCACCATTAACTGGGAAAACTACTCATGTACCAACTCCTTCACTCAACGCTTTCTGGAATTCATAAACTCCAATGCTCTGGATCAACTTATCCACACCCACACCAGGGGCAAAAATATCCTGGATCTAGTCATTACCAATATGAGTGACTGGTGTTCCACACCTGAAATCAACGCCTCATTGGTCCGCTCCGACCATATGCTAATTACCCTAGATATCCACATCCTGCCCCCCACCCCCATTAAGAAAACCATGGTAAAAAATTTCTCCAAAGCCACCTTCATGCTTCTTAAGACAGAAGTGGTGAACTTCATGACACCCATGCAGATGGACAATACAGTTAAGACTACTCAATCCTACACAATTGCACTTTATAAGCACTTACATGAGTGCATGGATTGTGCTATCCCAAACAGAACCAAGATGCTATCCTCCAAAAAAAGGAAGCCAATCTGGTGGTCCTGTGCCATAAACAAACTGTACAACAGAAGGAAGAAACTCTTGAAAAAGAGAGGAAAATCCCATGAGTGGAGGAGCTCCCTGGTCAGCCTCAGTAAGGAGCTGCGATCCCTGATAAAATCCTACAAAGCTAGTTACGAAAACAAAATCGCCACTGATTCTAAAGACAACCACAAAGCATTCTATAGCTATGTCAAGAATCTCAATGGCAACACTCAGATCTGCTTTGAGTTACAGCACAATGGCACTAAATATACAGACCCAACTGATATTGCCAATATCCTGGCAGATAGGTTCAGTGCTAACTTTACCCCCCCTCTCACCCCGTAAGGAGCCCATCTCTATACTGGAAGAATGCAAAGTTCCTGTAATTACGGCTGCACAGGTAAAAACCACACTCTCCAAAGCCAAGAACACAGCATCCATGGGACCAGACAACATCCCAGGCTGCGCTCTACACAAACTACAGAATGAACTGGCACCCCACCTAAGTACCATGTTCAATCATAGCCTCACCTCAGGCTTTGTGCCTGCTGAATGGTGCACAGCAACGGTTATCCCACTCCACAAAGGGGGAGCCACCACGGACCCCGGGAACTACCACTCCATTAGCCTGACAAGCCTGGTCCGCAAGGCCATGGAACGTATCATCATGGAACTTATAAACAAAGATATTGATAATCTCCAAACTCTGGATCCCACCCAGTTCGGGTTTGTAAAAGGCAGATCATGTCTCCTAAACCTGATAGACTTCTTTGAAGCAGTCACCAAAGCCATAGACAAGGGTAAGGTGGTTCACACAGCCTATCTAGATCTTGCCAAGGCTTTTGACACCATCCCCCACTCTGGAATTATAGATAAACTCATTAAACTAGGTATAAATCCCTATGTCACAAGATGGGTTGCCAACTGGCTCACTGACAGAACCCACACTGTGAAAGTAGCAGACTCCAAATCCGACTTCAGACCAGTGACAAGTGGAGTACCACAGGGTTCAGTCCTGGGTCCTCTCCTGTTTGGTATCTACTTCTCTGAAGTACAGGCTAACACAGAAGGTCTTTGGCTAATGAAGTTCGCAGATGACTGCAAACTAGGAGCCATAATCGAAACTCTTAACGATGTGGACATCCTACAAAAGGGCCTCACTGAGACAGATGCCTGGTGTCAAAGCCATGGCCTCAAGCTCAATGCTAAAAAGTGCATTGTCATCCCCTTTGGTAAAAACTCTGTACCCATGAACTACAACATAGGCGGTAGTATACTTAATACTGAAAGTGTGATAAGAGACCTTGGGACACAGGTGGACAGTAGTCTCTCCTTTGATAATCACATCGCCACAGTAGTCAGGAAATCCTTCTACATGGCACACCTCATCACAAAAGGTTACCCAGAAAAAAAGGTCATTGTTCCCCTCTACTCATCACTCCTTAGACCCATTATAGAGTACAATGCCCCTTTTGGTATGTACCTCACAAAACATCTACAACAACTGGAAAGCCACAGAAATACTTCACAAAGAAGATTACCGGCCTCAAACAGATGCCCTACGCAGGCCGTCTCAGAAAACTCCAGCTTTACTCCGTCGCATATCGCCTACTCAGAGGTGATCTCTGCCTAACATACAAAGCTATGTCAAACCCAGAGCTGTTGGACATGCTCTACTTAAAGAAATCCCAATCCCTCCGAGCTACACACTCTAGAGACCTACACTTTGTCACCACATTAAACAGAACATGCCGGAGGGATAGATTCCTGTCCCAGAGACTTCTTATACTCTGGAATAAACTACCTATCTATATCAAACAAAGCTCCTCATTAGCACTCTTCAAGAAAAATCTTGATGATTGCATGGGAAATAGGAAATTCACCCTGGGGATCACCTCTGTGGCTCTGCTTGACAGTGGCACAGGAAAATAATTTTCTTGGGTGGCAAATGCCAGGGTACCTTTTTGGCTGGGCTTGTATAGGCCCCAGGGCCAATAGCCTAGTACCTACCTATGAACCTATTACAGCCAATGTAAATGCAGTTAGCCTAGTACCTACCTATGAACCTATTACGACTAATGTAAATGCAGTTTTCTAAACTGTATTGTATCAGTTATTCCGTAACAAGTGTAATTTTATTTTCTAAATTATGTTATGGGTTATTCCTGCACCACATGTGGCACCTGTGCCTACCATGACATTGATGTAATATTATATGGTACCCATGGCTACCATTCCATTGATGTAATGTTATATGGTACTCATGGCTACTATTCCATTGATGTAATATTATATGGTACCCATGGCTACCATTCCATTGATGTAATATTATATGATACCCATGGCTACCATTCCATTGATGTAGTGGTATATGGTACTCATGGCTACCATTCCATTGATGTAATATTATATGGTACCCATGTCTCCCATTCCATTGATGTAATATTATATGGTACCCATGGCTACCATTCCATTGATGTAATATTATATGGTACCCATGTCTCCCATTCCATTGATGTAATATTATATGGTACCCATGGCTACCATTCCATTGATGTAATATTATATGGTCCCCATGTCTCCCATTCTATTGATGTAATATTATATGGTACCCATAGCTACCATTCCATTGATGTGATATTATATGGTACCCATGGCTACCATTCCATTGATGTAATATTAAATGGTACCCATGTCTCCCATTCTATTGATGTAATATTATATGGTACCCATAGCTACCATTCCATTGATGTGATATTATATGGTACCCATGGCTACCATTCCACTGATGTAATATTGTGTGGTACCCATTGCAACCATCACAATGCAATATTGATACTGTCGCTTGTCTCATGCATTCAAAAGAGATGGTAAAACGTTGTATGGGTTCAAGATATTTATTGTATATAAACACATCAGGAACTGTAATTGGAACATGGATTTAAGCTAACTGATTCACTCATTACTTCAAACACACTGGCATGTGCATTTCCATTCATGCCTGCACTCACTCTGGCTGACTGTACAAAATGGCACTGTTCTTGCACACTCTGTGTACTTATTTGCATGTGCTATCTAGCTACAGTGGCTGACTAGGAACAGTACACGTAATGACCTACATCCTCCATCTTTAATGTGTTTAATATGCAATAGGAGAACAAGATAATTTAAATGCTAGATCTCACTTCAATATTAACAACAAGCAAGAACTCAAGTCCAGGTCGCTGTGTATTTTGGATTGGTCTGGAAATTCTACCCGGTCTGGTCACATAAAAGCTTTGACTGGGCTTAGCAACAGGAACAGTTTCTGGGTAAAGTCTTCTCACTAGGAACTTCTGGGATTACATCAGGATTATTTGAGGAAAGTACACTGTCCTCTGAAATCTGAATAAGTGTAGGGTCTTTGGTACAGGCGATCTGCTGTGTCAGTGGTCCAGAGGCTAGAAATATATCTCTTTAGTTCCTTCTGAAATCCATTCCTTCCAATTGTACAATATAAGATCTCCATTTTTCACAAATATTTTTGACAGTTCCCACTTGGTGATATCCTTTAGATGTTTGTATCCTTATAATTTCTCCTTGTCTTAATACATCCAGTAAGTAAATCCCGCGCAAATCCAACCCTGCCCGTCGCGAACTCTACTCCAATCCAGATCCTTCCCCTGCCCATCGCGAGATCTTCCCCTGCAGCAAACTCCGATCCTTCCCCTGACTGCCGACGTTGCAGTCCGACCCCGACGCGTTTCCCCAGCGAGTTCCCAGGCAGTTTTAAACTGCATAGACTTGTGGGAGCACTCCTGTTCATGATTCTCAATCAGGACTGCCGTGCGCATGCTCCATGCACTAGACTGTCTCAGCAGCAGTGCGCATGCGCGAAGTCCGCGAAATGTTTTATTTTTTATTTTATCTGTACTTTCAGGTTGAGAGGGCTGCAGACCGGCAGTCCGATAGCACGGGGCCGCCCCTGGTATGTATGTCCAGGGGTTAAACTGGATTCGGTACATTAAGCCAATATAATGTTGAAGATTTGTTCCCATACTATCGGATTATTTATATTTCTTCTATTATCCTTAATTAATAGTTTGTGGGCTAAAATATGTTTCATCGCTAAACTTTTGAAGTTTTCCCATGAAGTTTGAGATGGATTCAGCCAATTTGTAGCTATATAAAGTTTCATTAATAAGAAAATATTTATAAGTATAATCATTTGGGTTCTATCCAAGTTATTAGGAGGGATATGTAAAATCATAAATTCCCAAGAAAGTGTAGAATGTTGATAATCCATGTTTTGTAGTTGAATTTTTAAGGAGTTCCAAAGTTTATATATACATTTACAGCTCCAGAACATGTGTAAGAAAAACTGATTTCTTTTTTAGTTTACAGTCTTCTCTAATCCTGTAGCTATTAGCGTTGTAATTACTCTGATATTCAGTTAGTCTTGCACTGTTAGCATAATAAAGTTTCTGACCAAGGTTCACCATTTGTTTGCAGGATTCTACAATGTATTAGGTGTATAAGTACAAGTAGTACCGCACTTCATTTGGGATGTGTAGGGGAACACATTTACTGTTTGGCCTCAAGGAAGTTAACCAAAGTGTTGCAAGTATCTCTGACCAGGAAGCCTGCTCAGGGTGGTCAGCACACAGTTACAGATACCACGAAAATGCATAAACCTTTAATCTCAGTACAAAAACATCAGCCATATAGTACCCAGATGCTGCTGCTGTGAAACTCCAAATTTTCTAAATATATTGATATATTATTACATTACATGCTACTCATTTCTAGAAGACTAAATCTCAAAATGCACTCACTCGAGGCACTCCTTAAAATGGAAAACATCGATATCTGTGCAGTGACTGAGACCTGATTCAAGGCTCCAGAGAGCACCCCTGCACTACCAGGCTATAACTCATACCACACTTTTCGGCCATGTAACTTGGACCGGAACACCAAAGGCGGAGGTGTGTCCATATTCATTAAGGATATCCACACCTCCAGGCTAGTTGCTCAGCATAATGCAGCTGAGGTTATCCAAGTGCAACTAACTCTGGGCAAAACTGCAATCCAAATTGTAGCTTGCTACAGATCACCCACCATGCCCCAGGATTCCCACTCCTCTTTTCTTGATGTACTGGAAAATATTAGGGTTCAACCAAACACCCTAATAATGGGCGATTTCAACTACCCCACCATTAACTGGGAAAACTACTCATGTACCAACTCCTTCACTCAACGCTTTCTGGAATTCATAAACTCCAATGCCCTGGATCAACTTATCCACACCCACACCAGGGGCAACAATATCCTGGATCTAGTCATTACCAATATGAGTGACTGGTGTTCCACACCTGAAGTCAACGCCTCATTGGTCCGCTCCGACCATAAGCTAATTACCCTAGATATCCACATCCTGCCTCCACCCCCCATTAAGAAAACCATGGTAAAAAATTCCTCCAAAGCCACCTTCATGCTTCTTAAGAAAGAAGTGGTGAACTTCATGACGCCCATGCAGATGGACAATACAGTTAAGACTACTCAATCCTACACAATTGCACTTTATAAGCACTTACATGAGTGCATGGATCGTGCTATCCCAAACAGAACCAAGATCCTATCCTCCAAAAAAGGAAGACAATCTGGTGGTCCTGTGCCATAAACAAACTGTACAACAGAAGGAAGAAACTCTTGCAAAAGAGAGTAAAATCCCATGAGTGGAGGAGCTCCCTGGTCAGCCTCAGTAAGAAGCTGCGATCCCTGATAAAATCCTACAAAGCTAGTTACGAAAACAAAATCACCACTGATTCTAAAGACAACCACAAAGCATTCTATAGCTATGTCAAGAATCTCAATGGCAACACTCAGATCTGCTTTGAGTTACAGCACAATGGCACTAAATATACAGACCCAACTGATACTGCCAATATCCTGGCAGATAGGTTCAGTGCTAACTTTACCTCCCTCTCACCCCATAAAGAGCCCATCTCTATACTGGAAGAATGCAAAGTTCCTGTAATCACGGCTGCACAGGTAAAAAACACACTTTCCAAAGCCAAGAACACAGCATCCATGGGACCAGACAACATCCCAGGCTGCATTCTACATGAACTACAGAATGAACTGGCACCCCACCTAAGTACCATGTTCAATCATAGCCTCACCTCAGGCTTTGTGCCTGCTGAATGGCACACAGCAACGGTTATCCCACTCCACAAAGGGGGGAGCCATCATAGACCCCAGGAACTACCACCCCATTAGCCTGACAAGCCTGGTCTGCAAGGCCATGGAATGTATCATCATGGAACTTATAAACAAAGATATTGATAATCTCCAAACTCTGGATCCCACCCAGTTCGGGTTTGTAAAAGGCAGATCATGTCTCCTAAACCTGATAGACTTCTTTGAAGCAGTCACCAAAGCCATAGACAAGGGTAAGGTGGTTCACACAGCCTATCTAGATCTTGCCAAGGCTTTTGACACCATCCCCCACTCTGGAATTATAGATAAACTCATTAAACTAGGTATAAATCCCTATGTCACAAGATGGGTTGCCAACTGGCTCACTGACAGAACCCACACTGTGAAAGTAGCAGACTTCAAATCCGACTTCAGACCAGTGACAAGTGGAGTACCACAGGGTTCAGTCCTGGGTCCTCTCCTGTTTGGTATCTACTTCTCTGAAGTACAGGCTAACACAGAAGGTCTTTGGCTAATGAAGTTCGCAGATGACTGCAAACTAGGAGCCATAATCGAAACTCTTAACAATGTGGACATCCTACAAAAGGGCCTCACTGAGACAGATGCCTGGTGTCAAAGCCATGGCCTCAAGCTCAATGCTAAAAAGTGCATTGTCATCCCCTTTGGTAAAAACTCTGTACCCATGAACTACAACATAGGCGGTAGTATACTTAACGCTGAAAGTGTGATAAGAGACCTTGGGACACAGGTGGACAGTAGTCTCTCCTTTGATAATCACATCACCACAGTAGTCAGGAAATCCTTCTATGTGGCACACCTCATCACAAAAGGTTTCTCATCCAGAAAAAAAGGTCATTGTTCCCCTCTACTCATCACTCCTTAGACCCATTTTATAGAGTACAATGCCCCTTTTGGTATGTACCTCACAAGACATCTACAACAACTGGAAAGCCGCAGAAATACCTCACAAAGAAGATTACCGGCCTCAAACAGATGCCCTATGCAGACCGTCTCAAAAAACTCCAGCTTTACTCCATCGCATAACGCCTACTCAGGGGTGATCTCTGCCTAACATACAAAGCTATGTCAAACCCAGAGCTGTTGGACATGCTCTACTTAAAGAAATCCCAATCCCTCCGAGCTACACGCTCTAGGGACCTAAACCTTGTCACCACATTAAACAGAACATGCCGGAGGGATAGATTCCTGTCCCAGAGACTTCTCATACTCTGGAATAAACTACCTATCTATATCAAACAAAGCTCCTCATTAGCACTCTTCAAGAAAAATCTTGATGATTGGATGGGAAATAGGAAATTCACCCTGGGGATCACCTCTGTGGCTCTGCTTGACAGTGGCACAGGAAAATAATTTTCTTGGGTGGCAAAAGCCAGGGTACCTTTTTGGCTGGGCTTGTATAGGCCCCAGGGCCGATAGCCTAGTACCTGCCTATGAACCTATTACGGCCAATGTAAATGCAGTTAGCCTAGTACCTACCTATGAACCTATTACAGCCAATGTAAATGCAGTTTTCTAAACTGTATTGTATCAGTTATTCCGTAACAAGTATAATTTTATTTTCTAAATTATGTTATGGGTTATTCCTGCACCACATGTGGCACCTGTGCCTACCATGACATTGATGTAATATTATATGGTACCCATAGCTACCATTCCATTGATGTAATGTTATATGGTACTCATGGCTACCATTCCATTGATGTAATATTATATGGTACCCATGGCTACCATTCCATTGATGTAATGTTATATGGTACTCATGGCTACCATTCCATTGATGTAATGTTACATGGTACTCATGGCTACCATTCCATTGATGTAATATTATATGATACCCATGTCTCCCATTCCTTTGAAGTAATATTATATAGTACCCATGGCTACCATTCCATTGATGTAATATTATATTGTACCCATGGCTACCATTCCATTGATGTAATGTTATATGGTACTCATGGCTACCATTCCATTGATGTAATATTATATGGTACCCATGGCTACCATTCCATTGATGTAATTGTATATGGTACTCATGGCTACCATTCCACTAATGTAATATTATATGGTATCCATGGCTACCATTCCATTGATGTAATATTATATGGTACCCATGTCTCCCATTCTATTGATGTAATATTATATGGTACCCATAGCTACCATTCCATTGATGTGATATTATATGGTACCCATGGCTACCATTCCATTGATGTAATGTTATATGGTACTCATGTCTCCCATTCTATTGATGTAATATTATATGGTACCCATGGCTACCATTCCATTGATGTAATATTATATGGTCCCCATGTCTCCCATTCTATTGATGTAATATTATATGGTACCCATAGCTACCATTCCATTGATGTGATATTATATGGTACCCATTGCAGCCATCACATTGCAATGTTGATACTGTCGCTTGTCTCATGCATTCAAAAGAGATGGTAAAGCGTTGTATGGGTTCAAGATATTTATTGTACATAAACACATCAGGAACTGTAATTGGAACATGGATTTAAGCTAAATGATTCCCTCATTACTTCAAACACATGCGCATGTGCATCTCCATTCATGCCTGCACTCACTCTGGCTGACTGTACAAACTGGCACTGTTCTTGCACACTCTGTGTACTTATTTGCATGTGCTATCTAGCTACAGTAGCTGACTAGGAACAGTACACATAATGACCTACATCCTCCATCTTTAATGTGTTTAATATGCAATAGGAGAACAAGATAATTTAAATGCTAGATCTCACTTCAATATTGACAACAAATAAGAACTCAAGTCCAGGTCGCTGTGTATTTTGGATTGGTCTGGAAATTCTACCCGGTCTGGTCACATAAAAGCTTTGACTGGGCTTAGCAACAGGAACAGTTTCTGGGTAAATTCTTCTCACTAGGAACTTTTGGGATTACATCAGGATTATTTGAGGAAAGTACACTGTCCTCTGAAATCTGAATAAGTGTAGGGTCTTTGGTACAGGCGATCTGCTGTGTCAGTGGTTCAGAGGCTAGAAATATATCTCTTTAGTTCCTCCTGAAATCCATTCCTTCCAATTGTACAATATAAGATCTCCATTTTTCACAAATATTTTTGACAGTTCCCACTTGGTGATATCCTTTAGATGTTTGTATCCTTATAATTTCTCCTTGTCTTAATGGGCTAAGAGGTTTGCTAGATTTATTATAGTACAACTTTTGTGACTGACGTTTTCTCAAAAGTTGAGTCTTGACCACCCTGTTGTTGTTTGCATTTGGAATCAATAGTTGTTTACTGATCGGGAAGGTTGTTCTTGTCTGCCTAGGCTTTACTCTCTGAGCAGGTGAACCATGCAAGTTATCTCAAGGAATGTTTCTGAGATTGAGTAGGTTAAGAAAAACATCAGTACCATCTGTCTTGGACTTCTTCAACAAACATTTTGCACTTTGAACTGCACGCTCAGCTAATCCACTGGACTGATATTCAGGACTATTAGTAACATGGACAAAGTCCCAAGACTCAGCAAATTTCTTAAACTGATGACTTGTAAACTGTGTACCATTGTCAAATATGACTTTGTGTGGGCTACCATCAACAGAAAAATGTCTTTAATTTTGAAATGACAGTGCTGGACGTTAGGTTAGGAAGAAGGCAAATTTCAAACCAATTTGAATACGAGTCTACGAGTCTACTAACATTAAATAATGTTGACCATTCCATTTGAAAATATCAGTAGCAACCGTTGACCATGTAATTCAGGAATCTGGTTTAGCTGAAGTGGTTCTTTTTGTTGGTACGATTTAGTACTATTGCAATTAGAACATTCTAGAGTTTCCTTCTCTATATCTTTTGACATAGAAGGCCAGAATACTATGCCTCTTGCCCTTCTTTTGGTCCAGTCAGTACTCAGGTGTCCATGATGCAAAATCTGGATATCTTCCCGTTGTAATGCTGAAGGAATAACCACTTTAGGACCTTCCATGATGATTCTTTCTTCCATCATGAGCTCATCTCAGTAAGGAAAATACTTCCGTATGTCAAGTGGTAAACTGGTTTGTTGCACTGTCCATCCTTGACTGATAACATGTTTCAGCTTTTGGAGCATAGGGTCTAAAGCTGTGTGATTTCTGAGTTCATCAAGACATGATGAGGAAAAAGTTTTGACTTCCATGACTTCAAGGTCTGCTTTCTCATTGTCATGCCATTCTGTAGTTTGTCTGGGTGCTCTTGACAAAGCATCTGCAAGGTATACATATTTTCCTTTTGTATAAACAACATTGAAATTGTACTTTTGCTATTTTAACATCATGCTTTGCAGGGGTGCTGGGGCTGAATGCATTAGGGTTTTAGAATTGTCAGTAGAGGTCGGTGATTGGTCTCTATTTGGACAGGTTTGCCATAAATATAATCATAGAACTTCTTACATGCGAACACTACTGCCAAAAGCTCTTTTTCAATTTGTGCATACTGCATCTCAGATTGGGTTAAAGTTCTGAATGCATAGGCTACTGCTATGCCTTCTTGAAGACATGCTGCACCAAGACCATACTTAGAAGTATCACATGAAAGAGTTCCAGGTTTGTGAACATCATAATATCTCAATGTGGGTGGACTGACAATTTTCTGTTTCAGAACTTCAAATGCTCTTTGGTGATGTTCCAACCAGGATCAGTTTACATTTTTGCATGTCAGCTCACATAATGGTGCTGAAAGCTCACTCAGGTCTGGGATAAACTTTCCTAAATAGTTGACCATACCAAGAAAACTTTGCAAAGATGTGACATTGTCTGGAACTGGCATCTCAAGAATTGCTGCTTGCTTAGACGGATCTGGATGTAAGCCAGAACTGGTAAACAAATGACCCACATAAGTAACTTCTCTCATCTTGAATTTACATTTATGAGGATTCAGTTTAAGACTGACTTCATGTGCATGGTCTAGAACTTTCTTAAGGTTTCTGTCATGTTCGTCTTCACCATTGTCTCCGGAAATAATGTTGTCTGCTATGACAGCTCATGGTTAACCTGAAAGAATTTTCTCTGTCGCATGTTGAAAGACCTCACTGCAGAATTTATCCCAAATGGCATTCTCAACAATCTGTACCTTCCAAATGTTGTAATGAAAGTAGTTAACAATGAGGATCCAGCAAAACTTGCCAAAATTAACTTTTTGGATCCAAGACTGAAAAAACAGTGGCATTTGAAATGAGAGTAGCTGCTACTACTTCTACCGTGTGCATCAGATGATGAGGATATGTAAGTGCTTTGTTTAAATCTGTGGGATAACTACATATTTGAATATCATCTGAGTTTTTCTTATGAGCTACGACCATGGAGGATACCCATTCAGTCGGTTCTTCTACTGGAGTTATTACAGCCAAATTCACTATTGTTATCTAGTGCTGTTTTTACTTTGCTCTGCATTGCTACCATAACCTTCCTTGCTGGTTTGACATCTGAGCTTACTTCATGGTTTAACTCCATAGAATATGTAACTAGTAGTTTGCCAAGGTCGTCTTTGAAAATATCAGCACATTCACTAAAATATGTGTAAAACTGTCGTGGTTCTTCAGACTTATATGGTGGACCCACTTATTAAATGAACTCAGTCCCATTCTCAAACTCTGTTTGAGGCCTAACAGTGACTGCACGTGTCTTGATTATGTAAAGCTGCAAGTCTTAGCTGTTCCCAGCAGAATGGCATGTAAGAACTACTGAGTCATCAGTTTGAATTTCTTACCACCATAAGCAACTAGTTTTTCACACTTTACTGAATCAAGTTTCTCACCAGCTTTCACCTTAGCAAACATTTGTGCTGATATAACATTGCACTTGGACCCAGTATCTACTTTAAGCTGTACACATTTTCCATTAATCTGAACAGTACAAAATATTTCACCCTTTGCTGCCAACTGATAATCTACTATATTAACAGTTTCTTCAATCACGGAGACATCATCAACATAGAAAGTTTGCTCATGGCTTTCTATCTGATTTAATTGCTTCTTTGGATGCTCTCTTTTATTAAAAGATTGTGGTACCTTAGACTTACAAAGCCTTTTGAAATTATTCCGTATTTTACATTTGTGACATTGCTGACCAAAAACTAAGCACTTTTTTCATTTAGGTTCATGGTTACCTCCAGAAATACGACAGTTAATGAGGTTGTTTGGGGTAGCAGCCAGTCTTTTTGGTTTATTTTTAGGGTTAAGTTTTAGCACAATCTTTGGTTTATATTTTTTTATTTTAGCTTTCTGTTGTACACTATCAGCATTCACACTGGCTGTTACTGTGCGCATGTTTTTCTCGTTTACGAGGATATTTGCATGCATCTCTGTACGCTCATATATTTGACGAATCGCTGTGGCTTTGCACAATGTCAAATCACTATCTCAAAGTAAAATCTTTCTCACTGCATCGTTAACACCACACAGAAGTCTGTTCTTTATAAACTCATCTTGCAAATCACCAAATCTGCACATTTATGCTTTATTTCTCAAGTCAGTAATATATGCTGCTATAGTTTCACCAGGCTTTTGATTTCTCATGTAAAATATGTGCCTTTCCATTGTAATATTCATTTGAGGGTTACAAATTTCTCTAAATGTATGTTTTAAGCCTGTATCACAATATGGTGGTTCTCCCCTTCTCCTGCATACATGGCAGGTGCATACATAAATGAATGTTCCCTCTCAATGCCTTCCAAGCATGCTAAATTAAGAAGTATGAATTCCTTTGTATCAGAAAATGCAGCATGTATGAACATATCATATTCTTGTTCAGACACTCTCCAATTCTCAGCAATATTGTTATCAAACACCATTAGTTCACTTCTGTGAAATCTCGGCTATAACAACAAAATATATTTAAACATAAGCATAGGCCAGGTAGTTATAATTATGCTCAAATACACAACAATCTCTTTGAAAAGGCTCCAGTTTCGGACTGTGAACATTCCAGAAACTTTGGACGCTTTGAATAGCTTTAATTAATGTGAAAAAGTAGTACATTGCAAAGAAATTTGTTGTTTTAGCCTTTTTGTACATTTTAAACATTTTAGAAATTGTTTTGCACACTTTTGTTTTTATTTTGAATATTTTTATCAGTATGTCACAATTTTGGACATTTCATTTATCTCTGTAATTATTTCAAATGTTTTGAATGCTTTACCACACATACGACGACTGAAAAATCATTTAAACAAATTTAAATACCTTTGAATAACCACAGACTTGTTTGCGAGTTCACTCCTGTATGTTTCTCCACTTCTGTGTGCTTCATGGCTTCTGTCTTGCTTCAACTTCTGATCCCATTCTGGCACCCTGTCACTTGCCTTATGCATTCACAAGAGACAATAAAGGATTGTATGGGTTCATTATATTTATTGTACATACACATGTCAGGAACTATATTTGGAGCATGTATTTAAGCTAACTGATTCACTCATTACTTCAAACACTCTCCCATGTGCATCTCCAGTCATTCCTACATTCATTGTGGCTGACTGTACAAAATGGCACCATTTTTGCATGTGCTCAGTATTTATATCCACGTGTGTCTATCTACAGTGGCTGACTATGAACAATACACATAATGATCTACATCTACCATGACATTGATGTAATATTATATGGCACTCATATCTATCATCACATTGATGTAATATTGTGTGGCATCCATGACAACCATCACATTGATGTAATACTATATGACATCCATGATGGCCTTCACAGTGATGTAATATAATACTGTGTGGCATCCTTACCCATCCCATTGATGTAGTATCATGTGGCAACCATATGTGCCATCACATTGATTCAAAATTCTGTGCCACCCATGACAACCATCACATTGCTGTAATGTGTGGCACCCACATTTACCATAATATTAATATCAGAGTGTATGACACCCATAACTACTATCACATTGATGTAATATTGTGTGGCACCTATGGCTGCAATGACATTGATGTAACATTGTTTGGCACCCATGCCTACCATCACATTGGTGTAATATTGTGTGGCATCCATGGCTGCCATCACATTGATGTAATATTGTGTGGCACCCATGCCTACCATCACATTGATATGTTATATGGCAGCCATGAGTACCATCACATTGATGTAACATTATATGGGACCAATGACAGCCATCACATTGATGTAATATTATATGGCATCCATGGCTACCATCTCGTTGATGTAATATTGTGTGTCACCCGTATTTATCATAACATTGATGTAACCATGTATGACACACAGAACTACCATCACATTGATGTAATAGTATGTGACACCCATGTCTTCTTTCACAGTGATGTAATTTTGTGTAGTAACTATGCCTACCATCACATTGATGTAATACTGTGTGACATCCATGACAACCATCACATTGAGTTAGTATTGCATGGCATCCATATCTATCACATTAAGTATTTTGTGACATCTGTATGTACCATCACATTGAAGTATTGTGTGGCACCCATGACAACCATCACATTGATGTAATATCATGTGGCACCCATGTCTACCATCACACTTATGTCATACTGTGTGGTACAGGTACATACCATCACATTGATGTAATATTGTGCAGCACCCATGGCTGCAATCACAGTGATGTATTACTATGTGGCACCCATGCCTACCACCACATTGATGTAATAGTGTATGGTGCCCATGCCTACAATCTTAGTGATCTAATACTATGTGGCACCCATGTTCACCTTAACATTGATATAACATTATATGGCATCCATGACAGCCATCACATTGATGTAATATTATATGGTACCCATGACTACCATCGCATTTATGTAATATTGTATGGCACCCATGAAAACCATCACATTGATGTAATATTGTGTGGCATCTGTATGTACTATCACATTGATGTAGTATTATGTTGCACCCATGATAGACATCACATTGATGCAATGTTGTGTGGCACCTGTGCCTACCATCATACTGATGTAATATTAAACAGCACTCAAGGCTACCAATACATTGATGTAATATTATATAGCATTCATGGCTACCATTACATTGATGTAATATTGTGTGGCACCCATGCCTGCCATTACATTGATGTAATATTGTGAGGCACCCATATGTACTATCATATTGATGTAATATTATGTGGCACCCATGACAACCCTCACATTGATGTAATATTATGTGGCATGCATGATAACCATCACATTGCTGCAATATTTGTGTGGCACTTATGTCTTCAATCACATTGATATAGCATTATGTGGCACTCATGATACTGTCACATTGATGTAATACCACGTGGCACCCATATGTAATTTCTAATTGATGTAACATTGTGTGGCACCCACGACAACTATCACATTCATGTAATACTATGTAGCACTCATGATAACCATCAGATTGACATAATATATGGCATCCATGGCTTCCATTACATTATGGTAATATTATGTGGCACCTATGGCTACTATCACATTGATGTTATATTGTGTGGCATCCATGGCAACCATCACATTGATGTAATATTGTGTGGCACCTTTATGTGCCATCATGTTGATGTAATATTATGTTGCACTCATGAAAACCATTACATTGATATAATATTGTGTGACACACTTTTCACATTGATGTAATATTGTGAGGCACTCATATCCATCACATTGATGTGATATTGTGTGACAGTCATAATCATCAAATTGATGTAATGTTGTGTGGCACCCATATGCACTTTCACTTTGATGTAATATTGTGTGACACTCATGACAACCATCAGAGTGATGTAATATTATGTGGCACTCATGATAATCATCACATTGATGTAATATTATGTGTTACCTTTACCTACCATCACATTGATGTAATATTGTATGGTATCCATGACAGCCATCACATTTATGTAATATTTTGTGGCACCCATATGTGCTATTACATTGACGTAATATTTTATGGCACCCATGTCAACCATCAGATTGATGTAATATTATGTGGCACTCATGATAACCATCACATTGATGTAATATTGTGTGGCACTCATGATCATCACATTGATGTAATATTGTGTGGCACCCATGCCTGACATCATAGTGATGTAATATTGTGTGTCACCTGTACCTACCATCATATTGATTTAATATTGTGTGGCACCCATGCATATCATCACATTGATGTAATATTATGTGCCACCTATACCTACCATCACACTGATGTAATTTTGTGTGCCACCTATTGAAACCATCACATTGTAATATTGTGTGACATGCATGCCTGCCATAACATTGATGTAATATTGTATGGCATGCATGCCTAACATAATATTGATGTAATATTGTATGGCATCAGTGCCTATCATCACATTGATGTAATATTATATGGCACCCATGCCTACCATCACACTGATGTAATGTGTGGCACCCATACCTACCATCACGTTGATGTAATATCATGTGGCAGCTGTGCATACACTCACATTGAGGTAATATAGTGTGGTACTCATTGCAACCATCACATTGAGGTAATATAGTGTGGCACCCATGCCTACCATCGCATTAATGTAATACTGTGTAGTATCTGTATATACCATCACATTGATGTAATATTGTGTGGCACCCATGACAGCCATCACATTGATGTAATATGTAGCAGCCATGCCTACAGCCACATTGATGGAATATTGTGTGCCACCCATAATCCATCACATTGATGTAATATTTGGAATCCTTGCCTACCATCCCATTAATGTAATATATTCTGATACCTATGCCTACCACCTCATTGGTGTAATATTGAGTGGCAGCAATAACCTTCACACTGATATAATATTGTGTGTCACCTATAGCCATCATTACATTTAAGTAATATTACGTGGCACCTGTGCCTACCATCACATTGATGTGATATTGTGTGACACCCACACATACCATCACATTGATGCAATATATTGTGGCATCCTTGCCTGCCATCACATTGATGGCCTACCATCACATTGATGCAATATATTGTGGCATCCTTGCCTACCATCACATTGATGCACTATATTGTGGCATTCTTGCTTACCATCACATTGATGTAATATATTGTGGCATCCTTGTTTACCATCTTATTGGTGTAATACTGAGTGTCACCTGTAACCATCACATTGATGCAATATGTTACTTCACCCATGGCATTCATCACATTGATGTAATATTTTGTGGCACACATACGTGCCATCACATTTATGTAATATTGTGTGGCACCCATGCCTGCCATCACAGTAATGTATTATTGTGTGGCATTTGTTCCTACCATCATATGGATGTAATATTGTGAAGAATCCATACTTACCATCATGTTGATATGATATCATGTGTTACCCATACTTACCATCATAGTGATATAATATTGCATGGCATCCATGCCTGCCATCACAGTGATGTAATATTGTGTGTCACCTGAATCCACCATCACATTGATGTAGTATTGTGTGTCATCCATGCCTAATATCACATTGATGTAAATTGTGTAGCACCCCTGCTTACCATTACATTGATGTATTATTGTTTCGCACCCATTGTAACCATCACATTGATCTTATGTTGTGTGGCATCCATGACAGCCATCGCAATGCTGTAATATCATCTGGCAGCTATAAGTACCAATACAATGAGATATCATGTGACATTCCTACCCATCACATTGATGTAATACCATGTGATGCTCATATGTACCATCACATTGATGTAATATTGTGTGGTATCCATGCTTACTATCACATTGCGGTAATAATGTGTGTCATCCATTGCAGACATTACATTGATGTAATATTGTCTGACACCCATGACAACCCTCACATTGCTGTAATGTCATCTGACACCCATACGTACCATCACACTGACATTATATCATGTCACATCCCTACCCATCACACTGATGTAATATCATGTGGTACTTGTAAGTACCAGCAAATTGATGTAATATTTTGCAAAGTCCATGACAGCTATCACAGTGGTGTTATACCACCTTCTTGACATAAATATTTTGCCGCATCCAAGCAAATCCTCTCTTGATTGACTACTGAGTGGCATCCATGCAGTTTTTAATGCAGGCTTTTTAACTTGTTGGTACTATTAGTACTGTATTCCTGTTAGAAATTGCACAATCTATACTGTGATATCACTCTCTTTTTTTCCCTTGCAGGTCCCAAGTGAACTGTGGTATAACTTGTTCTTATACACCTTGTACACCTTATACATTTTTTTTACCACTAGTGCATTAAGGTATTAGCACACCATATGCATTATTTTTGCTACTGATTTATGAAAGTATCAGCAAAGTTAAATAAATCGTACTTTAATCATTAAGGTATTGGCTAAGTTGATTAAAGTCTGCCTTAGCTACTGGCATTTGGCATTCTTTACCTGTTCACCTTATCTGGCAGTAAGGAAATTGTCTACTTTTAACTCTTAAGTAGCCAGGCTTTTAGCATTTGGTGCTACAGTATTATGTAGTATTAGGACAGTATTAGGTAGTAATACCTATATTAGGCAATGTAACAACTGCCTAGTGCTTACTAATAACCAGCTACTATGAGATCAATATGATAAAATTTGTGAGAAGTCTAAGTATCTACATAAACTTGAGGGCCTCCTCACTGAAATAAATAATCAGTAAGTTTCATACAAGCCCACCACATCTCTGCAGGCATAGATCATATCCTGTGCACTGATATTAAGAAATTACTTCTTAAACCTCCTAGAATAAGTCCACATAACACGTAATCTCATACCAGCAGCACAATAACACCAGTCTCACCAAGCATACATAACGTAAATTCACTTGGTACAGGGAGTCACACGTTTGCACACCTTAAACCATCTACTTCAACTAACACATATAGATATGGATATGCCTTAGCAATTGGAGACTCCATTATTAGACAGAGTCTACCCTCAATAGGCTGGATGACAATAGAGGAACAGTCAGTTGCCTTTCTGAGGTCATAATCTGTGATCTTACAAGTACTCTTATGTCCCTCAAGCCAGGCAGATACGACTGTGACTAAGTAGTAGTCCATGTTGATGTGATTGTTGTGAGGCTGTCCACCCAGAGGAGCATGCAGAGAAACATGATGGATCACAGTATGCAGGTGTCCAATTTAGGCAAGACTCTGGCCCTGAGTACATCTGTCATTAACCAAACAGCTAGATAACCTGCACGGATGGCAAGTGCAAGGCTACAAATCCAAAACTCATTTAATATAAAAACAAAAAATCCATTCACATGAATCATGTGAATGGATTTTTTGTTTTTATATTAAATGAGTTTCACCCACTGTATATGTGCCGACTTGTTTTTGGTTTGGACTTAACATCTGTCGTTACCCAAAATAAGGCACAGATTTAGAAAATGAACATTGGTGAGCCAACAGGTGTCATTTTAGTGAGTTCCAGCATGTGTCAGTTTGGCATAAGGGCTACTTTTTTCTCGGGGGATGACCTGCACCTTTTGTGTCATGGCTTTCAAATATTAGCCAAAGCCTTAGCTGTCCCTTATTGCCTTTTTCAGGTAAATTCAGTCTTCTGGACATACCACTGTAGTTAAAACTACCTGAGTAGATCCTAGTCCTAACTATATTGAGGTTGCTCAACTCGATACCAGAAGTCTAAAATAATAAACTGCCTGCTCTGAAGGCTGTCATCTGACTTGAATGTATCCATATTTGTGTAGTAAAACAGACGTGGTTTCAGTGCAAAGATGGCACTCCCACTGGAGTAGGGCTCATTGCCTGTTATACTTTCAGAGCCATCATTGCCTGTTATACTTTCAGAGCCAGGGGTAGCTGGGTAATATCAATATTTGTCAGAGAACCTATTACCTCCAGACAGATTCCCCATGACCGTACAAGTGAACTAAAATCTAACACACTCCAAGTAATGATCATGAACAATTTCTAAATGTGCTAGTTGAGTTACCATAATTTATTTTATTCAGTGTTTTAGATGGCATTTATTTTCCTGGATGGTCTGATGGGGTAGGTGCCCATTTTCAGTGGAGGCTTGTGGAGAAAAGCTCCAGAGATAAACAACAGAGTATAAAGATCACATGGTAACAGACAGGATTGTGATACTATATCCAGATAGGCAAAACTATTTGCAAAGAATATGAAGCATGTGATATTGATACTGTATACACTAATTATGACAACATAGAAACAGACATTAACTTACAGAGAAGTAAGAGGCAGGGGTGAAACCATATGCAGTAATTATAACAAGCATGACATACAGATATTTAAGTTATGACCCTAGAATAATGGATATATGTTTATTATATGCAACATGTGAGAAACAGCTTTCTTGTTATGTTTTTGGGATGAAAAAGGAGAAGAAATTCTGATTTCTATGCTTTAATCTATATATGTTTATTATATAGTACATAGTCACCCCCTTTGGAAAAAACAACGTACCTGCGAACTACCACATACGTGGTAGTCCTCTAAATACAGAAAATGTAATAAGGGATCTGGGGACCCAAGTAGATAGTAATCTCTCCTTTGATAATCATATTGCCAAGATGGTTAGAAAATCCTTCTATGTGGCCCACCTAATCACAAAAGGGTTTGCATCTAGAACAAAAGAGGTTATTGTGCCCCTCTACTCATCACTCATCAGACCCATCATAGAGTACAATGCCCCATTTGGGATGTACCTTACAAGACACCTGCAACAGCTGGAAAGACCACAGAAGTACCTCACCAAGAGGATTACTGGCTTCAAACATATGCCCTCTGCGTCCCGATTGAAGAAACCCCAGCTGTACTCGGTTGCATACCGCTTACTCAGAGGTGATCTCTGCCTGAAATACAAGGCCTTGTCCAACCCAGAATTGACAGACACGCTCCACCTAAAAAAAAACAAATCCCCGAGAGCCACACGCTCTAGGGATCTAAACCTCACCACAACGATAAATAGGATGTGCTGGAGGGATACATTCCTGTCCCAGAGACTCCCCATGCTTTGGAACAGGATTCCAATCTACATTAGGCAGAGCCCACACTATCACTCTTCAAGAGGAACCTTGATGAGTGGGTGGGTAACAGAAAGTTCACACCAGGGATCACACCAACAGCACTACTAGATAGGGGCCAAGGGTACTAGCTGCTAGTACAAGGGTCTAGGGAACTACTAAAGGGGCGGTGAATACCGCACAACATGGCTGGGCTAATATATGCCTTCGGGCAGATAGCCCAGTACCAACCTATGAACCTATGAACCTATAAGGTTGTGCACATGTGCAATTTATATATGTGCAAGTACATCCTCGCATGCTTCTTAAAGATACAAGCACACACATTTTACACTCTGATCTACATCCTCCCTCTTTGCGAAATAGACCATATAATTGTTATGAGACTGTTTAGGATGCAGAAATCACAGATCATCTATAGACATGCATTATACAATACTAAAACACATAGGAATGTACAATCAAGTCCACGTTGCTGCATATTTCACACTTGGTTAGATATTCGTCCATATCGTGTGACATAAAACTGGGAATTTGTTTAGCAACTGGGACAGTTTCTGCAAAATGGTTGACCTGTGGAATGTTCAAATCACTTTCTGGAACAGAATCAGACTTTTGAACACATTCTGGTCTAGAAACAGTGTCTGACTCATTCTTTGGTTGAGAGTTTGCATCACAGATACAATGTCGTGACTGCAATGATGATGATGGTTCTGGTACAGTAAGAAGATGTTTATGATTCCTTCTATATTCCTTTCCTTCAGAATTTACCAAGTAAGATCTTAGCTTGGCACAAATGCCTGTAATCTGTCCTATTCGATCAAAACCTTTTGTTGTCTGAATTGGTACTATCAATGGACGAAGTAGTTTGCTCAATCGGTCGTAACTAGATTTCTGGATATTATGCTTCTTAAACAATTCAGCCTTGATAATTTTAGTGTTCTTTGACTTAGGCTGCAACAAACTGGGTGAAATAGGTAGTGCAGTTCTAGTTTGCCTGGAAAGTAACCTTTGAGCAGGTGAGCCAAGAATATCATCATGGGGTATGTTTCTGAGATAAAGCAAATTCAAGAATACATCTATATTGTCATGCTTTGACCTTTCAAACAATTTTTTCCACTCTGTTCTGCTCTTTCAGGTAGACCACTGGACTGAGGATATTCAGGACTACTAGTGACATGTACAAAGTCCCATTCGTTTGCAAATTTCTGAAACAACTGGCTAGTGAATTGAGTAACATTGTCAGAAAAAAGTTTGAGTGGACTACCATGAACTGAAAAATGACTTTTCAACTTAGTAATAACAGCTGTTGAGGTTAAATTTGGTATTAGATCAATTTCGAACCAATTTGAATAAGAGTCTACCAAAACTAAGTAGTGCTGATTGTTCCACTCAAAGATAGTTGTAAGAGTAGACCAAAGTAGTTCAGGAACTGGACTTAGCTGAAGCGGTTCTCTTTGCCAATGTGATCTGGTACTATTGCATACTGAACAAGTAGAAAGAACTCTATCAATGTCTTTCGATAATGAAGGCCAAAATACTAATTCTCTTGCTCTTCTCAGTGGATGTAGTTCCTGGGTGACCAAGATGTAAAAATCTGGATGTATTCTTGTTGTAAGGAAACAGGAACAACAGTTTTAGGACCTTTGAAAATAATGCCCTCTTCCGTCAACAATTCATCTCTGTAGGGAAAATACGCTTGCACTTCAGATGATACCCTAGATTGCTTTGATGGCCATCAGACATTAATATAATGACTGAGCTTCTGTGAAATTGGATCAGTCTGAGTGTAATCTCTTAACTCATCCAGTCTAGTGGTGGAAAAATTACACACTGACATCATATCAAAGTCAAAAGTGTCTAAATCAAGCTGTTCTGTTTTAAGTCTAGGAGATCTAGATAAGGTATCAGCCAAATAAAGCAATTTACCGTTAGTGTAGATCAATTTGAAATTGTACCTTTGCAATTTGAGCATCATTCTTTGTAATCTCGCTGGAGTGGAATGCATAGGCTTCTTCAAAATAGTAACTATAGGTTGATGATCAGTTTCAATTTGAATAGCTCGATCATAAATTTAATCATGAAACATAGAGCAAGCAAATAGTATTTCCAATTTGCCAACAGTTCTTTTTCAATTTGAGTATACTGCAACTCAGTTTGCATTAGTTTCCTAGATGCATAGGTTACTGGTCTGTCCTCTTGAAGTATACCTGCACGTAAACCAAATGTTGAAGTATCACAAGAAAGAATAACTAGTTTCTTCACATCATAGTATCTTAACATGGGGGGGGGGGCAATTTTCAACTTAAGGTCTTCAAATGCCTTTTGATGATATTCTAACCATGACCATGCAACATTTTTGCATGTGAGCTCTCTTAAAGATGCTGTCAACTCACTGAAGTCTGGTATAAATTTGCCTAAATAGTTGATCATACCCAGAAAACACTGCAAATTTTGTACATTATCTGGCACTGACATCTCTAGAATAGTTGCTTGCTTGGTCGGGTTAGGTCTTAAGCCTGTACTTGTAAACAAATGACCTACATATGTAACTTCTGGAAGTCTGAATTTGCACTTCAGAAGACTGAGTTACCTCCACACTTTCTGTTCTCTCATATTTCATGCCCTCAGTAAGCATGGTTGTTACAAATGGTATCCCTTGACAAACAGGAACTTGTTGTAATCTCTGTCCATTTTTTTCACAACAAACAGACTGTACATATGTAAATATTGCTGATTTGAATTTCTGTTACTGTTTCTTTTCTCAGTAAATAATACTAGCATAACAATGTTTTTACACTACATATAACATCATTATTGTTGTTATTTATTGTTTTAATTAAGTGGAGCTTTTCTCCCCGGGCCTCCACTGTAAATGGACCTCGTCCAGTCAGACCATCCCGGTTTACAAATATAAAATAAATAAATAAATAAGTTCACTTCACATGCTCTCTCTAGTACTTTCTTTAGGTTTCTGTCATGCTGTGCTTCACTATTACCTTCAACCAACAGATCGTCTACTATTATGGCACATGGATAACCTGAAATAATTTGCTCCATTGCACGCTGAAAAACTTCACTTGGAGAATTTATTCCAAATGGCATCCTTAGGAATCTGTATCTGCTAAGTAGTTAGAAATGAGGATTTGTGATCCAGCATCCCTTGCCAAAATGAAGTCTTTGCATCCAAAACAGAAAATACAGTGTCATTCGGTATTAGAGCTGCAACCGCTTCAACTGTGCACATTGGATGATACGGTCTTTTGAATACTTTGTTCAGATCTCTTGGGTCATTGCATATTCTGATTTCATCTGAGCCTTTTTTGTGAGTGGCTACCATTGACGACATCCATTCCATTGGTTCTGTGACTGGACAAATCACATCTTGCTGCACCATTTTATCCAAATGAGCTTTGACGTTATCTTGCATGGCTATTGGAAATCTTCTCGCTGGTCTGACTATTGGAGTGAACTCTGGGTCTAACTTCATGGAATACACAACTGGAAGTTTGCCCAATTTGTCATCGAAAACATCAGAACACTCTGAGAAAATAGCTTCTGAAAAATTGAAACTTGGAACTGCACTCATGTGATGAACTTCTTTGGCAAAAACAAGTAGATTCATTCTCAAGCTATCTTTGAGACTCAATAAAGATTGTACTGGTCTTCAGACTACATAGAATAAGAAGTTGTAACAGCTCTCAGCCAAATAACATGAAAGTATCACTGAGCCTTTGGTATGAATTTGCCTCCATAAGCAACAAGTCTTGTACTATTGGTTTCATTGAGTTGTTCTTTAGTTCTCACTCTTGCAAATGTGTCTGTTGATATAACATTACACTTTGAGCCTCCGAACTCTGTGGATATTCCATTAATTTGGATAGTACAAATTACTTCACTTCTTGTTAATAAGTTTACTGCATCACCTCTTTCATCAAGCACTGATACACCACCTAGATAGAAAGCTGACTGTTTTGGCTCTACTTGATAACTTGCTTTTTTGTGTGACTTTTCTCTACAACTGTGTGAGGCTTACTTGATCTGCAAAACATTTGGAAATTATTCCATTTTTTAGGGTCTATATTATAACCATGAAAAGTCAGTTTAGCGAACGTCTTTCAGATCGAAAATGCTATTCGTTGAACTCGCTTTTGTGGGGGGCAGCAGCCCCCACACCCTCTGCTAATTATATATACCAACTCCGAGATCGCATTGCATTGAGGAAAGGGCAAATTTTCCATTCGGCACTGTACCACGATCTCACAATAACAGTTCGTTGAACAGCATTTTCAATGTAAAATTCTGTTTGTTGAACTGAACTTTTGCGCTTATAATATAGACTCCATTTCTTACACTTGTAATACTGCTGCCTTTATGCTAAGCACTTTTCTCTTTTACACTCATGATTCACAGCATTACAAAAGTTGACAATAAAGCTAGACTGGGGTTTTGCTGAAACCTGCCTGTGTTATACTGAGCTGACGTTGGAGCTTACACCTTTCTTAGAACTTCCTGGAAAGTCATGCACCTTCTTTGAAAATCCTGGAGCTGCCAGGTGATCAGGCCTGCTCTTGTTTGCTACATGTTGCATACTATCTACATGTGCTCTGAAGCCAACTGAACCCATGCTGTTATCACTTGCAAGCATACTTGTGTGTTTTTGTCACTGCATGGATTTGACAAAACTCTATTGGTTTGTTCAACATTAAATCACTGTCACTAAGTAAAATCTTTCTCATAGCAGCACTGGTAATACCACAAACAAGCCTGTCCTTTATCAGCTCATCTTTTAGATCACCAAACCCACACATTTTAGCTCTGTTTCTCAAGTCAGTTATATAAGCTGCAAATGTCTCCCTCTGGTTTCTGATCTCTTGTGTAAAACAAATGCCTCTCTAATGTAGTATTTATCTGGGGGTTACACATTTCTCCGAACTTGCGCTTCAAACAATCTGGGTCTTCTCTTGATTCAGCTTGTACAACAATATGGCGGTCTGTACCATCTCCTTCATACACTTCTGGTGCATACACAAATGAATGCTCTCTTATGGCCTCAGACCCTGCTAGGTTTAATAAAATGAATGCCCTCATGTGTGCATCTCTATCTACATAAGCTGCTTGTTTGAAAATATTGTACTCTTGTTCAAATATTCTCCAGTTCTTTGCAATATTCTGATCAAACAGAAGTAGTGGGGGAAATCCATACATCCAAGTAGAAATCCATCTGCCATATTAACACATGCCAGCAAAGTGGTTTACAAATAAGCACAAATACACACACATGCACATATGCCAGAATTAATGCCGATAACTGTTCAATGCCTTTGTACTCTGAACTTGTATCTTTCTTTGGACTTTTTGGAATTATGCCAATAAACAAACTTGTGGTACTTTCAAATAACTGGACTTTGGGAAATAAACTTCTTGGGCTTTTCAATACTTTTACTGAACTTTGCAAAATAACTAGTCAGGCTTTTCAATACCTTTGGAATTTTATCTGTAAAGGCGAAAATTCTAAAGTAATTTATTATTATCTGCTGTACTTCTTGGGATTCTTACAGTCATTCAACTTCACTTATTAAAGTCGTCGCTTTAAGAAACATTTGAGAACTTTACAATGAGACTAATTTTGCCTCAAACACGCTCATTTTTGCTTTAAACACACTCATTTTCTGCTTTACACATGCTCATTTTGCTTTATAGTTAATTGTGTCATTGAATACTTTTATCTTAAACATTTTCTTTAATTAACAAACCTTTTCTGCATTCCGCTTGCCTGATAATGTGGCCTGCGCCCTTGTAATGCCCTTTATTGTCTTTCATTAAATAGTTCATGTTATTTCTCATTACCTTTGTTTGTTTCTGCCTATGTTTGTGCAGTTTTCTCTCAGTTTTACCCTCACTGTTGTCTTTACATCTCATGGCTCAGAATATTCTTCTCTCTTCGATCCCGGTTCTGACACCATGTCACTTTTGTGTTGGGACACAAATAAACGAATCTTCGTGGGTTCTGTTTAAACAGCTTTTTTGCATACAAACACATTACTACTGTTGTCTATTGACTCTAACATAAGCAACTTGTATACAATTAATGACGACCATCATGCATGCTTACTCCTTAACTGCTTCTACAAACTGGCACTAAGGTTGTGTGCGTGTGTGGTTTGTATACATGCATGTACAGCCTCACATGCTTCTTAAAGATACAAACACACACACTTTACACTCTGATCTACAATAGTTAACCCTCTTTTTCAATAATTGCAATTTCTGGATGAGCTGGAAGAGATCCTGGATTACTTTTGGCTTCTGACTAATGTTGGCATACTTCATAGGTTCATAGTTAGCGTCTAGCATTCAGTCTAGGATGCCATTAACGGGCCCTAGCCCAGTTTCCCAACTGCCTCAGAGCACTGTCTAGTTAAGTAACTTGCTCAAAACAAAAACAGTCAAATGGAGGCTGAGAGAATCAAACCCTGGACTGCAAAACGCAGCTCATTAACAGCTCATAGTCTTAATGCTCTGCACTGCCAGACAGTATTATGCCCCTTCCTGTGCTCCCCAGGAAGTCTTAAAATGCTGCATAAATACCAGACTGGATAACTGGACAATGCAATGCCAGTAAAAGTGGGGCACTAAATGTAAAGTGTTGTTAGAGTCACTAATCTTTACAACTCTTGTGGAAAAGTCAGATTATAGTGATCGTAATGTGTTAATTTTAACCCCAAAGTTATGTGTGTAGAAAAGATTAGAAAACAAAGTTGAGATGGCCACTGAATGGCTATGAATATGTAACACTATGTGAATACCCTCCAAAGGCTTAGGATATTAGCTATGTTGGCCTTAGCGCACAAACAAGGTGGTTGGACTTGGTACGTTGTAAGACTGTTAAGCTGCAAAACATATTTCTCTAATGGAATCTTCATTCTATTTTAGAGCAATTTATATGAGATGGGGGCTTGCAATTTGATAAATGGCCCCAACAGACCTATACTACAGTAAATGTTCAGTGTTTACTGTAACTTCACATGTCCTTTTCAACTGACTATGTTGAGGAAGGGATGTGGGAACTAAAACTTTGTAAGATCTGTGGTGCAGACGGATGCTCTGCAGTAGCACACAGGCTACTATTCTCTCAGGTGAAATCTTTACTCAATAAAGTGCTTAATTTTTATTGCACTGACTCTCTGGGTATCCCACCTCCCTGTTGGAAGACAGCTGTCAGTCCCATGATTTCTAACGTGGATCACAGACAATTACAGTACCCTCAGTATCCCTCATGGACATTGACTACTTGCTGCTTTGGTCTAGAAGGAGTTGGAAAATGCTTGGAGACCCTTTCCACACTGACCAAGTTAGGTTTATCTTGTTATGACTATGTGTAAGGGTTAAGGTGGTTTAGATTAAGGTAGATAGTCAAAACCAACATTGCTGGCTGTAAGCAGTCATATAGAAAATACATATTATATAAAATGACTTTGCCGTACCTGTTTGATATATTATTGAAGGAGATGCTGTTTCTTTGGCCTATGCTTGAGCCAGTTGCATGCGGGTTCTCACATGATGGTTCACTTGGCTCTTGTATTTCTAATTGGATCTACCTCCATGAGAGCACAAGACTGGACCATCCATCATTAGTACTTTCATTTGTTCTAGCGGTGGTCCCCTTAGCCCACCTTCTTGTTTACATGCTGGAGGTCTTGTTTTCTCCTGCTGATGTTCCCTAACTTTGAATTCCATCCCTCCCACAAAATTTTCTAACTTAATTATATCTCCCTTCCTACATAATTTTATGACTAACTTCATTACGTATTTTGAACTCTTTGCAAACATTTATTTACCGAAATGAAAGAACTCAACTTTACAATAATGTTTTCCTTCTGTGGTATCAAACCATTTACTTCTGCAAAGCTTTACAGCTGGAATGACTGTATAGACTTATAATTGTTGATGTAAATACTTTGCAGTATATACCTGTCTTGTAATTAAGTTTGTTTCAGGAGAAATGTAACTGTTGTTTTTTCTGAGAACTGTCTGAAATTCATTGTTAATATAAATGTACTGTGGTGGAGGATTTCTCACCGGGTCCCCACTGATAATGGGCTCTGCCCAGTCAGACTTTCCCAGTCAATTAAGAGAAATAAATAAATACTAAATAAGTGTTAGGAGGGTTATTTGGGGCATTCCACAAAGTTGTTTGTGCCCTTAAGTTTAGGGTCATTGTCAGCAAGTCTCAAGTTTTGTGCACTTCCTGCAACCATTTTGTACACAATACTGGGCTTTTCTATCAAAATGAATGCTGAAGTACATCCCGTACATTAAGGATGGACCCTGCTCCTTCAAGTATGCAAGTGGTATTTGTTCTACAAAATTCTTAGGGGGGCCTCTGTAGATACATACCTCCAAAATTAGTTAAATAAGCATCAGGTTATGGACCCTAAACTGTTTTTCTTTAAGATGATATTGAACCCCAAGCTCCTCAACCCATTGACAGCTCCATGGCACTCCATCATGAAGAACTATAAATACACCAAGGCAGGATGTAGGAAAATATTGGTAGTCACCCAACAGGTCTTGCATTAGGAATGAGGTTATAGCCTGAAGCAGGATACATGGAGGGATTCAGTTTGATTTAGGCCTATGTTTGCTGGTTGCCTACCATCATGTATTTTTCTCAGTGTCTTATCACAAAATATTAGGTGTCATGGATATGCTAAGAAGTAGAGGCTGATGATAACATGAGGAAAGTCACTTTGGGAACTGGACCTTGGACTTATTTTTTCTTAAATAGCTAACATTTTTCCAGCAGTATAATGAAAAGTGGCTTGGAGGAATCCCTGTGCCAAAGAATGTTGTGTTAGGGGTGAAGGCATACATGGAAAAAAATTCATCGGAAAGGACTAGGTTGGAACAAGTTACAGGTGGGTACTACTTTAAAGGAATGGGTGTTAAAGGACTTCACTCGGGTCATAACTTAGTCAATAATGATAAAGTGATAACCTTCCCGGAGGCTAGAGTACATTTTGGAATAGCTCAGCCTGAGTGACTTGCTTTTAATGGTTTGACTTCTGCTAGCACTGGGACTATGATAACATGTTAGTCTTTTGGAGGGTCTTTCTGGTGAAACAATGAATCTTTTGTGATGCCTGTCTGGCAGCAACTACTATCAGCTAGGAATATTTGTTGTTGTGTTTCAGAAATCTCTGCTTCCCGTAAGGGCTCCTTGGTGCCCCTTACTTCCCCCTTTTGCAGGAAGTTATATCATAGAGTAGGAGTGTGTTAATGACTTTTTGCTTTGTAATTGGTACATTTTCCCTTTTGCAACCCTGTAGTATGTAGCAGAAATGTTCCACAAGTACACGAGGCCTCTGACTAATGTTGGTGATATTATAAAGATACTTTAGAGGACTGAGCAACGTATTCTTGCTGATTGTTCACATCCTGAACCCTTCTAGGCAGAAGTGGAGCGGACATCAGAGTATCTGTGGGAAGGGGGGGTAACAGTTTTAATCTCATCAAATTTGCTCTGGATTCACCTGTTTAACTCATTCCATCTCACAAATAAGCTTGCCTTTTGGAATCCTCATAGTGTTACAAAAACATGTAAATATAAATTAGAAAATGGAAGCCCCTACTTCAGAGCAATTACTACGTAGTGATACTGCTTTTCTCTTAAAAAGAAAGGTTCTCTCTAAATAACTTAAGGCATAATAGACAAGCTAACAAAGCTACTACAAGATGCCTAGCCATATACACCTTTAACAAAATGAACTTAAAAGTTCTTGTCACCCTTGCCAAGCACTTAATCCTGCTCCCCTCCTAAACTGAGCAGGACTTTACATGATAACCGTGGCATATATTTGGGTTTATCCATCCGATCATCAGGGCCAGCCTTTAAGGTAGCTTAAGTAGTACTTTGTTTGACATGTAGTGGTAGCTTATTCCATAGGCTGTGATTATGGTCAGTTAGCAAACTGTGTCTCTAGTGAGTCATGTTTATGTTTTAGTGTAGATTTAGGTCCCTAATGTGGATGTTTGTAGAGGCACTGGTTTTGCAAAGAAATAGGAGGTCAAATAGGATTGGGTCTTTCATGGTTTGAAAAGCTAGACACAAATCAACTGGTAGGCTACTGTTCACAAAGAGAGTGTTGTGCTAACCTTACAGGATATTTTAAAGACTTAACATCTTTAATTATTCTTGGTTAGGAATCTTTAGGGCCTTTCCAGTTGAGCAGTATGTTTCTGTTTGTACATGCCAGAGGGGGCATTGTACTCAATGATGGCTCTGATGAGTGAGGACTGCACAGGTAGAATGACTTCTTTGACTGCAGAAGATATTCCCCTGGTAATTAACTGTGGCACATAATTTGATTTCCTGATTGTAGTGAAATATGCTGATTGATGTCCACTTAAGTACCTACATCTCTTATAACTATCTGTGCCTGAAGTTTAGTATCTTGTGTAAATCTTTGAGGTGACAGCAGCATTTCTGCTAAACGCTATTATGCTACACTTCTTTGCATTAAACTTAAGTCTGTTTTAAATACACCAGGTTAGAACATATTCCAGACCTTGCTGGAGCTGTTTAGCATCACTTAATGAGAGGATAACAGTATCCATCTTGCTATGATCAGCAAAATTGGCCAGCCACATTTCTGGGATATTGGCTTGGATGTCTGCAAAATAAATGCCAATCAGGAGATGACCTTGTACAGATCCCTATGACCCCCCCCCATTCATTACAGTTTTGCATTCAGATGTTCTACCAGCAACTTTGACAACATGGGATCTGTTGGGTAGCCCGTTTGTAATCTAGTGGATAATGTAGGGGTTTATATTAAACGTGTCTAATTTTTCAATAATTCCAGCATGTGGAATGGTATCAAAAGCTTTAGCTAGGTGAAAATAAGCATTGTGCACAGACTAACCACTGATCACAGCCTCTGTAACATTTTCAAAGAAGTTTCCTAAATTTAGGAGACAGAACTTGCCCTTCACAAAACCAGACTGAGTGGTGTCTAGTTGGCTTTGTCTGCACAGATGAATTCTGCTGTGATAAATTCCATGGCTTTGCATATAAGGCTGATGGGCCTATAATTACCTGTGCCTTTGGAGTGGCCACCCTCGTCGAGAGCAGTCACAATGGCTGCTCCCCAGGCATCAGGTAAGCACCCTGTGGAGAGGCTCAAATAGTGCATACTTAGCACTGGTAACAGTGTAACCTGGTATGTCGCCAGGTCCCAAGGAAGTGTAATTTTTAGCCTTTTACAGGGATTCTAAGACTTGCTCCAAGGTAATTTCAGGGAAGACTACATTTTCAGGGATAGTGATGGTGACAAAGTGGGTAGGTAGGTTAAAGTTAGCACTAAATTTGTCTCATAATATATTAGCTATATCCTTGGATTCAGAGTGTGTGACATATTATGGATGAGCTCAGTGCATTGTTGGGCATTATTCCTTAATTTTCTGATATAGCCAAAGAAAGAGTTGTCGTTTCCTTTGGTAACTATGGCAACCTTACGTTCATATTCGGCTTTACTTAATAGTTCCTTGCAGGCATCTTTCAGTGGGGTCTTGAGGTAGGGGTGGGAATTTCTTGTAACTTTTGTTATTTTCTTTGTTTTGTTATACAATTTATTTATAAGGAATTCCACCGCAGAGGTTTATTCCGAAATTTACCATTATGTGTTGGGCAGATGGGCACTGACTTTTCTATGCAGCTGTACAGGTGCCGGTAAAAGTTGGAAGTGGATGTAACAGCTTTCTCATTTGGGACTATTTGTAAGGGATTTTTTTGGAATTTTGCATACGTCTTCTACAAGCTAAAGTAGGTTTGCCCTGGAGAAGTCCCTAAAGATGACCCCATCTGTTGATGTGGTAGTGTAACTAGACCTGACAAAGAAGATGACCAGTTTGTGGTCAGATTTAATGAGGGATGAAACCACGTGGGGTGGAGTACAGTCAGAGATAAGGCTGCTAAGGAGCCTGTAGTAGGTAGTTCTACAGTTTGTTCCAGAGCATTGATATTTACTAAGTCTAGGAAACACTAAGCGTACTTATTTTTATAGGCTTATGTGTGCCAGTCAGTGCCTAGGTAATAGAAGTCCCCTTAGCAAGGAAGTTTTTGGTCTGATATTTAATGCCTCAGTGGTGTTGAGATCATTTCCATGATCTTTGGGGGATATTGATGGGGATCTGTAGCTAGCAATGAACTAAGAGATAGATTTGTTAAGGGTGATTTGGCTCTCCAGGAGCTCAAAGTTAGGGTTAGGGATAATTTGATGTGAGGTAATGGTATTTCTAACAAATACATTAACTCCCCCACAGTTACCCAAGGGATTTAAGGCATAATAGCCACTAAACAATAATAAAAGAGCAGCAATGTTATTGCATTGAAAGCATGTTTCACTAAGTACACAAATTTAAATTTGTTAGAGTTGCAGGAAGGCATCCGTTTCTGGCTTCTTTTTATTTAGATTCCTATCATTGAATACTGCCATCATGGTAATGTCTAAACTGAGTTGCAGTCTGCCATGTAGGAAGGTACAGAAGGAGGACTTTCTCCAAAAAGGCACTATGGGGGAAGAAAAGCTTTAGCCAGTGTGCAAAAGTCCTGCTATGAGAGGTGTTAGCCATCCCTGGCAAAACAGGATGTCTTATTGACCATCTCATTCCAGGCTGACACATACTGGGTCCCTTTAGAAGGGCACTAACTTCTTATCGAATTGTTAAAGCAAATTCAATTCCCAGTCCCCACTGTACCTTTCCTGCCTCTAACACATGCCTGGAGAGTTCTGTCATATGTCTCTGTATGTCCTTCTGGATCATAGCCAAGACGTTGGGATATTCTGAGTCACATAGGTGTGCTTACTAATATATACATATATGTATGTGTGTATATATATATATATATATATATATATATATATATATATATATATATATATATATATATATATATATCTATATCTATATATATATATATATATATATATATATATATATATATATATATATATATATATATATATATATATATATATATATATATATATATATATATATATATATATATATATATATATATATATATATGTGTGTGTGTGTGTGTGTGTGTGTGTGTGTGTGTGTGTGTGTGTGTGTCTGTGTGTGTGTGTGTGTGTGTATATATATATATATATATATATATATATATATATATATATATATATATATATATATATATTTTATTTTATTTATTTATTTATTTGCAGTTGGTTTACCAGGATAGTCCATTGGGCCAAGATGAACCCGTTTTCAATGGAGTCCTGGGGTGAAAAGCTCCAGACAAATGAGGTTACAGAAGGTTATTAGACATGATTAAACACTGTAAATAATTCAAGTAGACAGATACAATTAATAAACAAACAATTACAATTAATTCAACAAGATTTGAAACTTATATCAGATACAGATTAAAGGATTTTACAAAATTAAAAATAAGAGGTCATTACTTATTGAGAGTCCTGCAATTATGAGGTAGAGTGTAGAGTATTCTTGCAGATACCATAATCGTAATAAGAATTAAGATAAATTATAGAGTGAAATGAAATCAAGGGTGTAAGCAGGAGAAGGAGAGGAAATGGAAATATGCAGTGTTAGTTATGTGGGGTGGGAGCAAGAGCATTCCCACTGGGATAGTAGATGTGAATGAAGAGATTTTTTGAAAATAAAATGGTTAGAGGTGGTACGGGTAGATGGAGGTAGGGAGTTCCAGAGGCGTGCTAGGCAATGCGATAGAAGAGCTTTGCCTGGGGGACGGGCTGGTTTATACACTTCTAATAGATTTAATTGTTAGACCTTAATATTCTATTAGGTATGTGTATTTTAAAGACAGAAGACAGGGAGAGACAGAGGGAGGGGTTGAAAATAAGCTTATGTGCGAGGGATAGTTGAGTATAGGTGAGATGATTGGGTAGTTCCAGCCATTTTAATTGTTGGAGAGAGGAACAGTGGTGGGTAGAGGACTTTTGGCTGGTAGCAAACTTGGTGATTTTATTGTAGCAGGAGGAAAGTTGTGTTTTCAGGGAGGTTTGTAGATTAGTTAGTAGTGGAGCTCCATATAGAAGGGAGGGAATAAGAAAGGAAGTAGAAAGAGTGATTTTAGTGGCAGTTGTAAGGTAGTGATTTTGTCGATAGAGCATTCCTAGTTTTTGATGTTTTTTTTGGTGTTTAGTTGTAGATGGGAGTTGAATTTTAGTTGGTTATCAATATGGACTCCAAGTAATTTGGTCTCTGTCACCAGTTCCAGCGGAATGTTATTTTGACTGGTAATAGAGAATGTGTTTATATTGAAAGAGTTGACTTTAGAGGGGGTGAATATCATTAATCTGGTTTTAGAGGCGTTGAGTGCTAGGTGATTTGTTTTCATCCATTGCTCAGTAGTTGAAAAAGCATCCTGGATTAGCTTTAGGAGTGTAGGGATAGTAGTGGCAGTGCAGATAATGGTAGAATCATCTGCATATTGGATGATGTTGGAGAGAGGAATAGCATTGTGGAAATCATTTATAAATATGTTGAAGAGGAGGGGACCTAATATGGAGCCTTGGGGTACTCCGGTTGGGGTGTTAAGAAATGAGGAGGTTGCCTTTTTCCATTTTACTGCTTGATATCTATTGGATAAGTAGCTGGAGAACCAGTTCAATGATGAGGGAGATAGGTTAAGTTTTGAGAGTTTGGTTAGAAGCAAAAGGGGGGGGGTTTTTTTGGGGGGGATTTTTTTAAATTTAAAAATTCCAAAAGGGCCTTTTTAGAGGGAAAAAGGTTTGAGTTAGGGAAAAAGGG
>NC_056747.1:1287562695-1287594465 GCF_019279795.1 Protopterus annectens
TCTGGGTTTGACATGGCCTTGTATGTTAGGCAAAGGTCACCTCTGAGCAAGCGGTGCGACTGAATAGAGCTGGAGTTCTTTCAGTCGGGCAGCATAGGACAGATGTTTGAGACCCTTTATCCTTTTGGTGAGGAACTTTGTGGCCTCTCCAGCTGCTGCAAGTGTCGGGTCAGATACATTCCGAATGGGGCATTACAATTTTTTTCCAGTAAAAGTGAACATATGTAGTTGATAACTACTGTAGGCAGAAAGCTTGAAAGATGTTATTCTTGTCTATTTTGACATAGTACGTCACCCTAGAATGTGATGGCAGGAAGATTGTGGTGGTGTCCTGGCAAATTAAGGATGAATAAGGAGCCCTGGGCAAACTGAGGTAAGTTAGAATTATTGAATGGGGGAGGAGGAAATGCCATAGGAATATGATCCCTCCAAAAGCAGTTAGAAGTTTCAGTGATCACTTTACAAATAGAATCACTGACAAAATTAGGAACAGTGAACTGCAGGGGAAGGGAGCTGTTAAAAGGAGCTATGAGTGAAAAGGATGATGAGGGGTAATAAGGGAGGGATCTCCACTAAAATACAGACTGTAGCAAGTGCATGACTGAAATGAGTTCAGACGATTTGCGCTTTTCAAGCAGGAGGATGTGATGGGTAGATTAGGAGTGAGGCAGAAACAGCCAGACAATCCAAGACAGAAATGAAGGGAAGACAGAAAGGATGCTGGAAGGCAAGAAGATAGAAGGTCTAAGGACAACTGCATTCAGACTGACCGTGGATGGACCTTATAGTAGACAGAAGAAGCAGTTAAGTGAACAGAAGTAACAGTCTTTAGATGAGAAAAAGAGAGAGGGGAATGTGTCAAATGATGCTGCACTTGTATTTTTTTCTTTTCTTTTCATGTCTCTCCCTTTTTTTATCCTTTGTTGATCTGGTTACTCACACTAGGCCAATTGCCTTTATTCAGGGGAAACCCAGGATAGTATTTACATTAGCAATGTCTTTCGGCTTTTCCTGGTTAGGGGTCACCACAGCAGATCACCAGTCTGTAGACTGATCGACAGTGGTATTTTTACAGTGTCAAGGTGCCAGCCCAGCACCCAACCTTCACAGAAGGCACTAGGGGAAATTTGGCCAGGGCATCAGGAAACTTCTTCTACTCTTTTCAACAGGTGCCCTGGGATCAGATCTTTTATACCTACCTGAGCTACCACCAATTCAAGGAGATGGGACCTCAGTTTAACATGTCACCTGAAGGATGGCACACTCAGGAGAGTCAGTAACACTAAAGAAGGTGAATTAGGTAGAGAAAATGTGGCCCTATGGTGGGTGGTAAGGGATCCAGGTTTACTGAGTTTTAGAACACTTGAAGATATCTGAGATAGAAACTGGGAGAGTCTGAAAGTGAGGACTGGTATAATGTCAGATGAAGAAGTAGGAAAGGAAGTGGGGGACAGGAAACTCACTCCAAGGAAGGATAGAATTGGTGAGAAGTGTAGATGTCCTGTGTGTCATTTACTTGAGCAGGCATATCCTAATTAGCCCACAATGTAAGGCATTAGGATGAAAGGAATATGAGTAGTTCATATTTAAAGAAGGAAGGGACAGGTCGACAAAACAGATTCAGGGTGGAAAGTTAAATAGAGTGCGTGTAGGAGACAAGATTTCTCTAGATACTGTACATAATTATATACCAACATTTAAGATGGCTAGCAACTGGGAAGCTGGAATGGGTTTTATGGCAGAAAGGAAGCAAAGGACTGTATGGTGAAGTTTTACCAAGATATAAATGGACTGTGATAAAATAATGAAAAAATATATTTGGGAGTTGGAGTGCAAATGGGGAAGAAATAGATGAGGAAACTAAGGAGCATCCTTCTGCACTGTGTACAACAAACAATTTGTGAGTGTGGGAGTGAAAACCTTGTGAAACTGAAAGGCTGATGGAGAAAATTGGAGCTGCTTAGATTTTGATTAGCTAAGAGTGAAATGTGGGATTGATATGGGAACAGAAGATTGATAAGAAAAATTAGGATTTATTATGAGAAGAAGGAGGATAAAGGAAGTAGAAAAAACAGAGAAAGTGTAGGCAAAGAATACAAACATATTGAAAACGATACATTTATAGACAGATGGGGATGACAACTGCCAAAGAGGTTATGGACAGACACAAGGCTAAATAGTTTAGACAGGATAAATGCTACAAAGAGGAAAAACTATGGGAAGAGAACTGGGAAATGGCTTTGAGGCCAACTAGACATACTTTATTAACAATCTGTTCACTTTTGTGCTGTGTTGGACTTCATTTCCTAATGTGAAAAATGGCAAATGGGTAGCCCTTCACAAACACAGATGTTCCTTAGTATGCCAGCATTCAGTACCATGATCTATGTCTGTGAATGTCTATCAGCGTTGTCCTTCCTGTCTTCTTCCTCCACCTTCCCATTAAATGTCTGTGGAATGTCTTTCCTTCTCTACAGTCCCTCTTTCCCCTTACTTCTGCCTTCCTGCCTCCAGTCAGAAGCACCATCTATCCCTGTATTTTCACTCTTAGTTCTCTGACTTCCATTTCTTTTATTTTATTTATTTATTTTATTTAACATTTGTTGACCTGGAAAGTCAGACTAGGACAGAGCCTATTTTGAGGGGAGGCCCAGGGAGAAACACTCCAGCTGCATGTCTTTGGAATGTAGGAGGCAACCCATGTGGACACAAGGAGGACATGCAGACTCCACACAGAAGGCACCCCAGTCGAGAATCGAACTGGAGAACCTCTTGCTGTGTGGGTACAACATTAACCACTGCACCACTGTGCCACCCTTGCTGCTGTGCTCCCTTTCATATTGTACAATTCTGTACATTCAGACTGTCACCCTGCAGCCTACATATGTGACCTAGGATTGCTCCTTTCCATTTCCAAAATAACTGTGCCCTTTCTGCTATTCTGTGCATCCTACTATATCACTGCAATAAAGGAATAATTGAACACTGTAAAGCAGACCTCTCAACCAGTTGGGGACAAATTTCAACAGAATCAGGGACAAGTCAAGAAAAAATCAAGGACAATCAGGGACACTTTTAAAATATTAGTAGTATTAACTTGAAACATTGACAGAATCAGAGCATATGAATTAATACACATTTTCTGAAGTAAAAGAAGTCTATAACTCTTAATTATTGTCATTATTCATTAAGTGTAATTCACCACCTTTCCTCCAAAAGTCACTAGTTTTAGGAGGGATTAAGAGGGACAGATCTAAAATTTGAGTTAAAATCAGGGACAGTTGAGAGGTATGCTGTAAAGTGTATATCCTTTAGCAAGATCTTTAGACTGATGTTTACCAATCACACAGTGTTTAACATAATTCTGTTGGATTACTTGACAGAAATGTAATAATGCAGCAGTTTTAAGGATTTCTGAAGAAAATGTAGTAGAACTTGTGACTTGTGACTGCAGTATAAGTTCTGTTCCACTGGTGTAGCACCTTGTAGAAACTGCAATAAAATAAGCACTTATCCTGCTCTACAGAAACTGCAATGCTGTTCAAAATGTATGCAGGCTATTTAGACTGACCTCTGTCAACCACACAGTGATATTACAAAGTTCACCGTAGCACACAGTGGAAACTGCAGTAATACAAACATGGAAGGTTTTCTGAATACTCTATAGACCGAAATTACAGAAAGTGTACACAGTTCCATACCGGGCAGTAATATGTTCACAAACCTGTACAGAAGAATAACATATTAACAAGTCATATTTCATATCCTTATTTATCTAAAATATACAGACCATCATCTTAAACCTGTAATATGACCTTCTATAAAATAATTGAAAGTAACAGGAAATTCTGAGAAAGAAAAACAAATGTAACAGAGAAAAGCTTTGCATAACTCATGTATTAGCTTATTTTTTTCCCAAGTATGAACTGAATGCATGACCAGTTTCTGTTAGAATGGAATGTAGCCTGGTTTCCCTGATGGGTTTTTCATGAGTTTATTTGCATGTCTTTGGGAATAATGTCCTTCAAGTATGCATGAATTAGCAGAATGCATGACATAATTGTTTCATGAAGTCTTGTTGGAAAATAATAAAATATATAAAAATAATGAGCAAAAGCCAAATGTCTGTTTTTTGATGTGATATGAGAAAAGGAACAGGAATAAATGGTTATAGGATCTCTCAGTAAAAATGGGTAGTGTGAATATATTTTCACCAAAAGGAGTATTCCTATCACCAACACATCTCTCGAACACAGATTCACTGAACTCATGTATACACAGCTGTGCATACAGATACCACACATTGCACCCTAACACACACCATTTCACACTGAGTGGGGCAGAAGTATGGTACACAACAGTTTACCCCTCATATGTTTGAACACTAAAGTGTGATTGTATTTTTATATGCTGATTCCAAGATAGCAGAATCTTGGTGAGTTCTGTTCACTGTAATTTATTGTGATTAGAGTGTTAGTATGTTTAAATAAAAGGGAGTGGATCACTATCCTTTACATTCAGGCGAAGCACATTTTATTGCTACACCAAATTTTATAGTTCACTTTTTATCAGATTGTAATTAAATGTTCAGGCATTTGAATGTTGAACATTTCTTTCATGTTCTTTAGTAAATGCAATCATTTCTTGAGCTGAGAATTGTGACACCACAACCCCTCAGCATGCACACTGTAATGCAGAAGTTACCATTACTACATTCGTCACATTAGTATATATATATATATATATATATATATATATATATATATATATATATATATATATTACACACACACACACACACACACACACACACACACACACACACACACACACACACACACACACACACACACACACACACACACACACACACACACACACACACACACACACACACACACACACACACATAAATATATAAATATACACACACACACACACACACACACACACACACACACACACACATGCACACATGATACCCAAGACACCAATCACTCCACATTAAAAAACGACACACATTTGTTCGCCTCCTCAGCCATCATTCATTGCATTAGAACTTCACATCTCATGGCACTGAGCATCATTCAGAGCATCTCAGCATCTAAACAAAGTATCTGTGAATTATCCCTCTCAACATGACCATTTCAGCATCTAAACAAAGTATCTGCGAATTATCCCTCTCAACATGACCATCTCAGCATCTAAACAAAGTATCTGTGAATTATCCCTCTCAACATGACCATCTCAGCATCTAAACAAAGTATCTGAGAATTATCCCTCTTAACAGGACCATCTCAGCATCTAAACAAAGTATTTGTGAATTATCCCTCTCAACATGACCATCTCAGCATCTAAACAAAGTATCTGTGAATTATCCCTCTCAACATGACCATCTCAGTATCTAAACAAAGTATCTGCAAATTCTCCCTCTCAACATGACCATCTCAGCATCTAAACAAAGTATCTGTGAATTATCCCTCTCAACATGACCATCTCAGTATCTAAACAAAGTATCTGCAAATTCTCCCTCTCAACATGACCATCTCAGCATCTAAACAAAGTATCTGTGAATTATCCCTCTCAACATGACCATCTCAGCATCTAAACAAAGTATCTGTGAATTATCCCTCTCAACATGACCATCTCAGCATCTAAACAAAGTATCTGTGAATTATCCCTCTCAACATGACCATCTCAGCATCTAAACAAAGTATCTGCGAATTATCCCTCTCAACATGAGCATGTCAGCATCTAAACAACGTATCTGTGAGTTATCCCTCTCAACATGACCATCTCAGCATCTAAACAAAGTATCTGTGAATTATCCCTCTCAACATGACCATCTCAGCATCTAAACAAAGTATCTGTAAATTATCCCTCTCAACATGATCATCTCAGCATCTAAACAAAGTATCTGTGAATTATCCCTCTCAACATGACCATCTCAGCATCTAAACAAAGTATCTGTGAATTATCCCTCTCAACATGACCATCTCAGCATCTAAACAAAGTATCTGTGAATTATCCCTCTCAACATGATCATCTCAGCATCTAAACAAAGTATCTGTGAATTATCCCTCTCAACATGACCATCTCAGCATCTAAACAAAGTATCTGTGAATTATCCCTCTCAACATGACCATCTCAGCATCTAAACAAAGTATCTGTGAATTATCCCTCTCAACATGACCATCTCAGCATCTAAACAAAGTATCTGTGAATTATCCTCTCAACATGACCATCTCAGCATCTAAACAAAGTATCTGTGAATTATCCCTCTCAACATGACCATCTCAGCATCTAAACAAAGTATCTGCGAATTATCCCTCTCAACATGATCATCTCAGCATCTAAACAAAGTATCTGTGAATTATCCCTCTCAACATGACCATCTCAGCATCTAAACAAAGTATCTGTGAATTATCCCTCTCAACATGACCATCTCAGCATCTAAACAAAGTATCTGTGAATTATCCCTCTCAACATGACCATCTCAGCATCTAAACAAAGTATCTGTGAATTATCCCTCTCAACATGACCATCTCAGCATCTAAACAAAGTATCTGCGAATTATCCCTCTCAACATGACCATTTCAGCATCTAAACAAAGTATCTGTCAATTATCCCTCTCAACATGACCATCTCAGAATCTAAACAAAGTATCTGTGAATTATCCCTCTCAACATGGCCATCTCAGCATCTAAACAAAGTATCTGTGAATTATCCCTCTCAACATGGCCATCTCAGCATCTAAACAAAGTATCTGAGAATTATCCCTCTTAACAGGACCATCTCAGCATCTAAACAAAGTATTTGTGAATTATCCCTCTCAACATGACCATCTCAGCATCTAAACAAAGTATCTGTGAATTATCCCTCTCAACATGACCATCTCAGCATCTAAACAAAGTATCTGTGAATTATCCCTCTCAACATGACCATCTCAGCATCTAAACAAAGCATCTGCAAATTATCCCTCTCAACATGACCATCTCAGCATCTAAACAAAGTATCTGTGAATTATCCCTCTCAACATGACCATCTCAGCATCTAAACAAAGTATCTGTGAATTATCCCTCTCAACATGACCATCTCAGCATCTAAACAAAGTATCTGTGAATTATCCCTCTCAACATGACCATCTCAGCATCTAAACAAAGTATCTGTGAATTATCCCTCTCAACATGATCATCTCAGCATCTAAACAAAGTATCTGCGAATTATCCCTCTCAACATGACCATCTCAGCATCTAAACAAAGTATCTGTCAATTATCCATCTCAACATGACCATCTCAGCATCTAAACAAAGTATCTGTCAATTATCCATCTCAACATGGCCATCTCAGCATCTAAGCAAAGTATCTGTGAATTATCCCTCTCAACATGACCATCTCAGCATCTAAACAAAGTATCTGCGAATTATCCCTCTCAACATGACCATCTCAGCATCTAAACAAAGTATCTGTCAATTATCCATCTCAACATGACCATCTCAGCATCTAAACAAAGTATCTGTCAATTATCCCTCTCAACATGACCATCTCAGAATCTAAACAAAGTATCTGTGAATTATCCCTCTCAACATGGCCATCTCAGCATCTAAACAAAGTATCTGTGAATTATCCCTCTCAACATGAGCATTTCAGCATCTAAACAAAGTATCTGTGAATTATCCCTCTCAACATGACCATCTCAGCATCTAAACAAAGTATCTGCGAATTTTCCCTCTCAACATGACCATCTCAACATCTAAACAAAGTATCTGCAAATTATCCCTCTTAACATGACCATCTCAGAATCTAAACAAAGTATCTGTGAATTACCCTCTCAACATGACCATCTCAGCATCTAAACAAAGTATCTGTCAATTATCCATCTCAACATGACCATCTCAGCATCTAAACAAAGTATCTGTCAATTATCCATCTCAACATATAGACATTGAAAATGGGCACAAATGCGCTTGAATAAGAATAACGGGCATTCTGAATAGTATATAAGTCATTTCACTTCCAGTAGGCTTGTGCAACACTATTCAGGAAAACAAGTTTAAAAAACTGAGAATTGCACAAGTGACACAAAATGATCAAAAACAGTGTAAAACCAGTGGATTTTAAGGAATGCAAGACAGCCTGTCTCAAACCAGTAGCTGGTGTCAAAACCATGGGCTAAAATGGGATGCCAAGAAATGTATAATATTATGTCTCAGCAAGCAAGAAGTCCCTTATAAGTCTCACAGTGACAATGCACCTCTGAAAATTCATCCAGTAATTAAGGACCTGGAAACCTATGTAGACAAAAAATTGTCCTTCAAACACCACACATCCACTATTGTACACCACACGTCCACTATTGGGAAAGTGCTGTGTGCACAGGTTATTGCTAAGGGTGTGGCATCGAGGTCCTCAGATATGATTATTCCACTGTATTCTGTACTCATCAGGTCAGATATAGGAGTATAATGCCCCCTTTGGTATGTACCTGTTCAGATATTTGACACAATATGAATGCCCGCAATGCTTTCTTATTCAGAAGATCAAGGGTCTGAAAAATAAAATGCAGACCATCTCAAGGTCTTGACTCTTTTCTTGGTGTCATATGACCTACTGAGGGGTGATCTGTGCAACGCATACAGAGCTTCAACAGAGCCTATCCTGTAAAGTGTACTGCACATTCACAAGTTCAGTGGGGTAGAAGCACCATTTCAACATCACAAAATCTCATTTGCAGCATAAATAGAACATGTTGGAAGGCTAGAGAATAACCACTTGCTTGGAATCATCTTCCTTCCACATAGAGCAAAGTACTTCTCTTACGCTTTGCAGACTTAACCTGGATGAATGGCTAGCTAACCACAAATTCATCCATTGTTTAGCACCCTTGTCACACATGGATGAAGAAACTTGTAAATGTTCTACTTGTCTTAGGTTTTTTTGTATTTAAAATATTGGAGCTAAAAACTTCATGGGAATGTAACGCTGGGCTTCTAAAGATTCTCATTCATCAGCAGCCTAGTTAGTATCTATGAGACTATGAATGATATTGCAAAAATCTACTTCATAAAGTTATTTATTTTTGCTTCTAAAAACAAAGATGTTATATATAGGCCCTCTTTCTTTAAATGATTGGTGTCATCAGTATATTACCCCTGCAGTTTGGTTTCCTGTATACTAAACAGTTTCAATATCATGTGATAAAGGGATGATTCAAAAAAATCATGTGAAGGGGTAAATCAGTCCTGAAAACTGGGTACATATGTCTAAAACAGGTACATTATGTGAAGGGGTAAATCAAGCCAAAATCCAGGTATGCACCTTTAAAACAGGTACAGTTGAGAGGTCTGCATGCATATCAAACAGATCATGGGAAGTTTGTATACTTCACTGTTTTAAGACCATAAAAAAATAATGCAATTTCCTGGAGTCTAAAAATAAGCCATTTAACAGCATGAGAAAGCAGAGAGGTGCTTATCTAAGGGAATCAAGAAAGCAGAAAACATGAACTACTCGGGTAGCTCCAGGAAATGTCCTTGGTAATGGTATCCTACAAGCTCCTGAAACTTGTGCTTAACACACAAATTCATCGCTGATCTGATATTATTTGAAAAAATTTGCTTAAAATAGATGACCACACCCAACACAAGATCTAATAAGATTCTAAAAATATACAAATAATAGAAAACAGCAGGATAATTACATTACTCAGTAACTTCCAAGTCTATAGAATAAATTACTGCTTACAGTAAAGCTGTGTCATCTTTAAAAGCAATGCTGACAAGTATATGGGTCGTAAAAAGTACCAACATGGCATAAGAACTGAATTTCTCAAAGGTGAAAAGGTGATCATGTCTCTTAGTGTGTTCATTAAAGTTTTTGAGTTCTTCCTTCTCTTGGTGACTGGAGTGACCCTGTTCTCACATGTGAACAGGTGATAAACTTTGCACCTAAACCTATGAAGCTATGAAGCTGTTCACACAAACAAGGCAGAAACTTCACCTTCCAACAGTTCACACCACTTGCTTTGGCAATTATTTGAAGAAAGAAAGGGTAGATTAACAGAGCAAAGTCTAAATGCTGTTCCCTCCCCCATTTTTCTAAATGTATTTTATTTGCACCTTACTTTATAAATGCTCTTTTTCTATGCAACTAAAGACAGAAAAACAAAAGTCCTGGATAATACACTCAGATGGCAGACTGATTAGATAATTACCATATGACTTTCACAGTTGACTGATGTGCACACATTTTCACTGTAGTACTGTGCATTCAAACTAGATTATGCGCGTGTATCAGGAACATCATTTTCATGCATCCTAGACACAGGGAATAAATAACATTTGCTGTCATATCTTTCATAGGTTCATTGGTGTTTACTAGACTAACAACCACAAGGGCCTTTTTAAGCCTAGCCATGCATCTGAACTCTCTGACAAGTTCTGGTACCTTTGATATGTGTAAGAAGGGGGCTTTGGTGATGAAAAGTTTACAAGCAGGGGCCTGGGAAATGAACCATTTACATGCTGCCTGCGTCCAATGAGACATAAGGTGCCAAACCAGGGATGAATTTCCTGTTCCCCATCCAGTTGTCAAAGTTAGACTTGAATTGGGATAGGGAGGAACTTTGTTTCACATGGATATGGAGCCTGTTCTAGAGATGGAGTAGTCTCTGGGATATATACCGGTTTATCCAGCAGGTCATATTTATATCACAGGCAAGGTTTAAGCCTTTAAAATGGGTAGTTCTGGTGCCGTTTGTTTTGCTGATATGCAGGAGGTCAATCAAAGTGGGGTTTGACAGGGCACTGTATGCCAGACATAAATCTCCCCTCAAGAACCTGTAGGAGGCAGAATACAGTGATAGGGCCTTGAGGTGGTCTACATAGGACATTTTACTTAAGCCTTGTATTCATTTAGTGAGGAACCTCTGTGAACATTCCAATTGTTGGATATGCCTGGTTAGGTACATACCAAAGTGGGCATTGTACTCAATGATAGGTCTGATGAATGCAGAATACAGTGTAACAATGACTTCCTTGGAATTAGATGCCATACCTTTGTTTATAAGTTGCACAACATAAAATGATTTCCTCAGTACTGTAAACACATGATGGTCAAAGTCTAGATTACTGTCTATGTGTGTCCCTATGTCCCTGACTACTGGATCAAGTCTAAGGGGTGTGTTGTCAATATGATAGCTATCAGGGATGGATGACTTCCCGAAGAATACTATTATGCATTCTTGGTATTTAGTAGTATTCCATGGCTCTGACACCAGTTGTTTGTCTGTGTCAGCCCTTCCTGGAGAATATTTGTGTTAGTGTAGGATTTAACAACAGCTCCTAATTTGCAACCATCTGCAAATTTAGTTAGCCAGAGGCAATTGACATGGGCCTTGATTTCAGAGAAGTAAATGCCAAAAAGGAGTGGTCCCAGGACTGATCGCTGAAGGACTCCATGTGTGACTGGCCACTTTGTAGAGGTGGACTCCCAAATTCTAACTTCCTGGGTCCTGTCTGTAAGCCAGCTGGCTATCTATTGGGTGACACAAGAGGTTGTACCTAACTTCTTGAGTTTGTCAACAATGCCAGAGTGGGTTATTGTGTCAAATGCCTTGTCCAGGTCAGGCAGTGTGAACCATTTTGCCCTCATCCATTGCTTTGGTGACCTTCCCACGGAAGTCTACCAGCTTGAGCAGGCATGACCTCCCCATGATCATTTCCATGATAATTATTTCCATGACTTTGCATATGAGACTAGGGAGATTTATGTGGCTGCAGTTTCCAGGATCTGTAGATGGCCCACCTTTGTGTAGAGGGATGACTGTTGCTGTTCACCATTCATCTGTTTGGAGGCTACAGCTAAATTGCAATTCTGAGGGTCTGACAGGTCATGTTTCATGCTATTTAGAAGGCATCCTGGGATATTGTCTGAGTCCATTAATGCAGTGCTCTTGGCCTTATAGAGATCATTAAGGACCTGTTCCCTAGTGATAGCAGGGGGAGTTATATTTGATGGTATTTTCTGAGAGAGGAGTAAAGTTGGAACTGAATTTGCCGGCCATTATGTTTGCTATGTCTTCTGGCTCAGTGTAGGTGGTTCCATTTACAATGAACACACAATTGTGTATTGCCTTTGAGGTTGCAGACATAGCTAAATAATGCCTTGTGGTTGTCCTTGGCTTGAGAGGTAAAATTTACCCCAAATTTGGCTTTAGTAGACTTCATTTGTCCTCGGAGTTGTTTGTTTAGTTTGATGAGAGTGTTTTACCCTGCTGGGTGCTGACCTCCTAATTTTTGCAGTGATTTTCTGCCTTCTGTTATACAGCCTATTGATGTTGTGATGCCACTAGGATGGCTTGTTTTTTGAGTTAGTTCTGTACTTCCTGGTGGGTACAGCTATCTCTATGCAGATATTAACATCCAGGAATCTCTTTGTTGGTACGTTTGGTATCATATAGGATTCCCAGTTAATACTGGGTAATTAAAATCACCCATGATTATGGTTATGGGTTAGATGTGAGTGTTTAAGTTTTAATGCATGGTATCGGTTTCCAGGGTCACAGAGGGGGACCTATAGCTTATAAACAAAGTGGTATTGGATTTTCCCTGCATTGATTTGAACATGGAGAAGCTCAAGTGGATTGTCCTGTCTGACCAGCCTTGAGGTATACTTATTTTTGATGTAAATTGAGACACCTCCATCTTTACTCCATGTCTGTGTAATAGCTGGCCTAATGTGTGGAAGGCATTATAACCTTGCATTGTCGGTATGCTCTCTGTGGCTTTAAACTATGTCTCAGTGACCACACAGACATCAGCATTCACTAAGGTGAAGAGAGTTTTTAGGGAGTCGAATTGTTTGTTTAGACTCATCAGACCCTGATACACAAAAGGTACATTTTGGGATCAGTTACTTCAGCTGCAGCCTAAAGTCTGTATCTGGTACTCTGAGTCACTTATAGAAAAACATTTCAATGGATACCTAAGATATACATGGTCAATAATGTCCTCAGTGTGTTCCTTATGTGGAAGGAATTACAGGTGGGCCAATTTATGGGTAAGATGGCATGTGGGCAAAGAGTTAAAAAACCTGAACATAGCATTCTCAAGATCAGACTAAAAGACTACAGCTACAGAAACTTCTGAAAGAAGCACTGAATTCTGTGAAAGTTCAGTAAGTTAAATATAATACAGAGACCAAAAATATCAAAAGATATAGCATAATTTTTATCTTTTTAAGGTAATAATACTCCGAATCTGGTAGTGGTAGGCCACACACCAGACACACAGCATGTGACAAAGACACAAGTTGCCTGCCTCTGACAGGTGCCTTAAGACTGAACATTGCACCTGGCACACAACATGTGTTAAATAGACATATTACCTGCCTTTGTCAGGTGCCTTGAAGACAGCCATCACACCTGGCACACAGAATGTGTCAAGGACACAAGTTGTCTGACTCTGTTGGGTGCCTTGAGAATGGACATCACACTTTTGGCACACAGCATGTGACAAAGGCACACATTATCTGCCTCTGTCAGGTGCCTTGAGACTGGACATCACACCTGGCATACTGCATGTGACAAAGACACAAGTTACCTGCCTGTTTCAGATGCCTTGAGACTAGACATCACACCTGGGACACACCATGTATCAAATAGACATGTTACCTGCCTCTGTCAGGTGCCTTGAGAATGGACATCACACTTTTGGCACACAGCATGTGACAAAGGCACAAGTTATCTGCTTCTGTCAGGTGCCTTGAAAGTAGACACCACACCTGGCATTCACCATGTGTCAAAGACACAAGTTACCTGTCATTATCAGGTGCCTTAAGACTGGACTTCATACCTGGCATACAGCATGTGTCAAAGAGACAAGTTACCTGCATACAGCAGGTGCCTTGAAACTTTAAAAAAAAACAAAAAACAAATAAAAAAACTAGTAGTCTTACAACTTCATTGATGAGCTCAGTCACAATAATTTCCAAAAATCATGAAACCCAGGTAGTGTTCCAAAGCACCTAGTCTTTATCCATCACAGACAAATGATCCTCAGTAACAAGAAAAAAATTAGAAATACTTTATAATGTTAAATGTATCAGCTTTTATACACTTAGAAGTAGGTGTGGAAAATATATGTATTGTTTAGTTTTAAACCAGCTTATTCATGGAAAACAATACAAACAGGGCTGTAAAAGTACGTTTAAGAACAGCAAGTACCCACCCCCACACACTACCATTGATTAGATCAAACTAAGTCCTAGTTAAGGAAAACACTACCTATCCATGTGCTACCCACATTCCAAATTTGGTATTAGGAAAAGCACAACATATATATAAAAAGACTGACTTTTAACTAACATTTATTTTGGCTAACTAATGCAATAAAGCCATCATCAGGTCTGTGACAAAAACTAGAATCATATGCATGGGTAGATAAGTAAAAAGAGCTAACTAGATAGATACAAGAAAAAAACACACATAGGTATCTATCCTTAAACATTATCTAATTAGAACACTATAAATATAAATAGATATCTGTGGAATAATATCTAATAAACATTCATCCATACGTATGTGTGCATAAAAACTAAGTTATTTACTGCTCAGAAAAAATGCCAGTGCTTTGCAGCTGAGAGAAAAACTGCCATGACAGTTTTCATATTTACAGCCCCCCCAAAAAAATGTTTATGCAATGAAAACCAGTAGAAAAAACACACAAAAATACAGAAAACAGTGGGTGAAGTATGGATGATGTAAAGTAGTGATGTATAAAAGTGAGCAGGTGTGTGCATGAGTGTGCAACAGTATGCTAAATGGGGGAATTATACCAAAAGCTTTATGGCAATAGCGGCATGAAAAAATGTGTGTTTTGAATATACTGTTTAAATCTGTGGTATGATGCAAAAGTGTACTAAATCTAATCAAATCAGAACTGAGTTTAAAGTAAACATATATATATATATATATATATATATATATATATATATATATACATTTACATACATTCTACACATCATTTTTTATTTTCTAGTATGTTTGGTATCTTCAGTACATAGAAATATTTCCTCAAAAACTGAAAATTGTTTTGCTGAGGATCACTTGTCTGTGATGAATAAAGGCTTGTTGCTTTGAAACACTACCTGGGTTTCATGATTTTTCAAAATTATTGTGACCGAGATCATCAATGAAGTTTTAAGACTACTAGTTTTTTTTTTTTTCCTCAACACTTGTGTTGGTGAGTTTGGAACTAGACAGATTCCTGTGATTGTTCATTTTTTGTGTCTTGAGACTGTATATCATACTTGGTGTGACACTGCCAGCCCAGCTATCTGGAATTTTGTAATACATTCTATGTCATTTGTGAATATTGATATGATTTATACAGAATTGTATGTTATGTACTGAACTTTAAGAATGTAACTTCAGCATACCCTGCTGGAACATAGAAGATTAACTTACAAAACTTCAAGAAAATAAGTTGAAATTAAGTGCTTTATGATGGGCTGTAAAAGTTAGTTAATGCAGCAAGGAGACAGGATGCCTACAGCTGGAAGTTTCTTTCTACTGTCTTGGGAGAGAAGTAATTACTAGGTCTAAACTGTAAAAGTGTTCAATTGTTTTACAGCTTCAAGTTCTCAGCAAATATCTGAGAGATACTTATTTTTAACACAGATATGTTAGTTTCGGTTAGCCTGGGAACTGAAGGCAGGTGACAAAGAGTGATGTCATCCAAGCTGACCCAGTAGTAATGTTTGATAATTAATTTAAGAACTCTCCCAGAGAGAGACTTAGCATTTTGTATCTTGTCTTGGACCTAGAAACATTCATTCAGCACATCTGCATTTGCCTTTCTCTGTAAGTAAGTTATTTAGGGAATAGTATCTATTAGATATAAATAGGAATATAGTAAAGATTAGTTTAGATATTTTCTGTATTTATTTGAGACTGTCTTGCAATGTTGTTTTAAAATATTTCCTGTGATTCTGAACTCTGCAGTTACTGTGTTGATTATGTCCTTGTTCTTTTATTATTTACTATTAAATATATTTAACCCTATCTTTGTGTCTGATATTTGTGAGACATGTTTAAATTCTTGGAGTACTTGCATATGTATTTGGTAACACTTTGAAGGGCACTCCTAAATAGCCTTGCTCTTGGTCACACATCATTTTTGGAATAGTAATATTACACAGTAGGATTGGTCACCCTTTATAAAGAGGGGTTGGTGGCAGTGTTAACTACCTTATAGTCTGGGCAGAAGGGGGCATAGCTAGTAAACCTGTGCCAGCCTTCCCCAGATGTGTGTGTGTGTGTGTGTGTGTGTGTGTGTGTGTGTGTGTGTGTGTGTGTGTGTGTGTGTGCGCATTTGTACATAAATCAAATCTCAAAGAGTGTGTGTGTGTCAGCTACTTGAGCAGGGACACAAAGCACTGGTTGGACATAGAGAGTGCTGGAGGTCTTGGCTTGACCCCTCATCTGAGAATAGTAACCCTATAGCTGTGCCAGTGGGGAATCTTATTGGGGTTCTTGAGAAAGAGGGAGAAAACAGCCCCAGACTGACTGTGAACTCTGTGCGCTCTTAAGGGAAATTGTACTTTACTCTGTGTGTACTTGTTATCTTCCCATTGTTTACATCCCTCGCTGTTGCCAGTGATGAGGATTGAGGGTCCTTGATTACTGGGCCAGTGCAGGGACGTCATACCTGGCATGCAGCATGTGACAAAGACACAAGTTACCTGGCTCTGTTAGGTCCCCTGAGACTGGACGTCTCATTTTTGTAGCACAATTCCTGGCATAAACTGTGCAGACTAATCATGCCACCCCTGCATTCTGAGCTGGGACCCATGGTTGGTTCACCACAAGTAACAGGAGACTGATGTTTCCTCTTATAAGGCAGTTCATTGTTGAATTTTTCATACTAAAAGTGAGCTGTCTCTATGAAATTATGGATCAGTACTAGAAGTGTATGATGAATACAAACAGTGATTACTTCTTTATTTAACATTTGTTAACCAGGCAAGTCCAACTAGGAATGAGCCAATTTTCAGCGGAGGCCCAAGGAGAAATACTCCAGATGCATGTCTTTGTAATGTGGGAGGAAACCCACACAAATGCAGGGAGGACATGCAGACTTCACACGGAAGGCACCCCAGCCAAGAATCAAACTGAAGAACCTCTTACACTACCGCTGTACCACTGCACCATCCTACTGGGCTTTTGTCACATTGAAGCTTGTCTTTTGTCTGTTGAAGGTGAACCCTTCCCTGGTGAAATAGAATTATTTATTAGTTATCTTTGCTATAAATCAATTAGCAAGCCCATCACACCAGAAACCTAATAGCTGATCAGTGTAATAGGCTGGCATAATGTTGAAGGTGTTCTCCTTCCATGCACAAGGTACAAGTTTTGATTCAGACCTCAGATAAAAGATTCAAGAATAAGTCAGAAAATGCCTTGTCTAAGGCAAAAAATACAGCCTCTAAGGGACCAGACAGCATCCCAGGCTGACTTCTAAACAAGCTAAACATGAACTGGCATCTCCATTAAGTACCATATTCAATCACAGCCTAACCACAGGCTATGGTTCTGTGGAATAGAGATCAGCAACAGTTATTCCCTTCCACAAAGATGGCTTAGCAACAGACCTGGGGAATTATAGACTCATAAGTCTGACCAGCCTCGTCTGTAAGGCCATGGAATGTATTATCATAGACCTCATAAATAAAGATGTAGGCAACCTCCAAACCCTGGGTCCGACCTAATTCAGCTTTGTCAAAGGCATATCCTGCCTGTTAAACCCAGTGGATTTGTAATCAGGGCAATTGACAAGGACAAAGCTGTGCACAGAGCATACCTTGACTTCGCCAAGGCCTTTGACACAATCACACACTCAAGCATTACTGATAAACTTAGAAAAATTAATGTAAGCCACTTTCTTGTAAGAAGGGTTGCCAACTGGCTCACAAACTTTCACTCAATATCAAAGTGGGTGATCAAAATCAACTAGCAGACCTGTCACAGGTGGGGGGGGGGGCACAAGGGTCATTGCTGGGCCCCTACTTTTTGGTATATACTTCTCAGCAGTTCAGACCAAAACAACGGGGCTGTGGCTAACCAAGTTTGTAGATGACAGCAAACTGGGTGCAATTATTGAATCCCCAAAATATATCAGTATATTTCAGGAGGGTCTTATGCAGACCAATGACTGATGTCTTAGTCATGGTCTCAAACTAAATGCAAAGAAATGCCTCATCACTCCCTTTGGTAAAAACACTGTTCCTTTTCACTATCAAATTAACAACAATACCCTATGTCCTTACGAAGTGGTAAGAGACCTGGTATCACAAGTAGACTGTGACCTTAACTTTGACCACAATGTATCTACTGTTGTACGGAAGGCTTTCTAAGTAGCATGCTTGATTAACAAAGGCATCACCTCTAGAGCAAAGGCCATTATAACCCCTCTATACTCTTCACTAATCAGACCCATAAGTGAGTATAACACCCCTTTTGAAATGTACCATACAAAGTACCTGCAGCAGTTGGAGAGACCTCAGAGGTCTCTAACAAAGAAGATCAAGGGAGTCCAGCACATGCCTTACACAAACCAACTAAAGTCCCTGTCACTCTACTCATTATTGTATAGCATTCTTAGGGGAGACTAATGCCTGGCTTACAAAGCAATCTCTGACCCAAACTTAATGAATTTGCTGCAAATCCTTAAATCAAACGGGACTAGAGCCATCCATTTCAGGGACCTAAATATGACCTGTGACTTGTAAAAGACATGCTGGAGGGACAGATCTGTCTCCCAGTGACTGCCACATCTTTGGAATAGACTGCCAGTTCATATGAAGCAGAGCACCTCTATGACACTGTTGAAAAGGAACCTGGACGAGTTGATGGGGCACCGTAAATTCTTACTGGGGATAGTGCCCACAACGGTCCTGGACATGGATACTTATTACTAAATACAGTCCTAGATATTGACTAGAATATCATTGGTATTACATTGGGATGAAATGCCTAGGCTTAAATCGACCTCCAAGTCGATAGCATAGTAAAGGCATAGCCAGCCTTATGTATAGGTAAACTTGGCAGCAGCCTAAGGCACTCTTTGGCTAGATGTGCCTTTTTATTTATTTATTTGGTTTGTCTGTTTGTTTCCTTGCTTTTAGTAAGGAAATGTGACATTGTTTCATCATTTCTTTACTCAAAAAATAAATAAAAATAAATATGTAAATACATAAATGAATAAATGAATAAAGGGCAGAAAGCTGCCTTTGTTTAAAACTTGCAACGAATTATGGGGCATGAGGTGTGTACTTGGCCAATCAATTTACAAAGCTTTCCACTCCTTGCTATCACATGATCTGTCTGAGTCATGGAATGGCAAGGAGGTGGAAGCCTGCAAATATTCAAGGGTAAAGAAGAGTGGGTAGTCACTATGGATGGATGATAAAAGCATCAGCCAAAGAGAGCATTTTTTTTGTTATCCAGGAAGGTAAATTGATATGGGCAGTGGATGAATTTACAGGGAAAGTGGGGTACCTGTTAGCTGTTCCTTATTTCAATGAATGTTCATGAGTTTATCTCATGTTAAAATTTATTTGTCTCATAATTTGTGGTTTTCTGGCAAATTTTGCGGGGTTTCAATCACTAAATAATGACATTTGAGTTTTGAGAGCATGATTTAAAACCTGTCCCTGTTTTTTTTAGGCTTTGTCCAGATTTCTTGCACTAAGAAGAAGGTAGGAGAGTGTGTGCGTGTGTGTGCGCATGTGTGCGCGCGTGTGTGTGTGTGTGTGTGTGTGTGTGTGTGTGTGTGTGTGTGTGTGTGTGTGTGTGTGTGTGTGTGTGTGTGAAATACCCTAGTTAGAGACAGCAGGAGGTTAGTAATTTGCTCAGGCTTAAACCCTGTACTTTAGTTACAGGAAACAAGAGCCTGAATCCTTTACCCAAATAGCAAGCTGCAATTTTCAAAGAACTGACTTTCAGGTACATTTTTCAAGCCACAGAGTTTCTGCTTCAGGTTAAGCATTCTTTAAGGAATTGCATTTCAAGTGCATTTTCAAGGAATTGTAAGCTTCAAGAGAAGATAAGTTTACTGCTGCTCATGCTAAGTTAATTGACAATGTGCCACTATTTTGTTTAGTAAATGGAATCACTATTGTATTATAGAATTGAGAAGCTTAGTAGCACAACAAGTAATATGTTTGTTTTTGCTGCAGAAGGCTGTGGGTTCTACTCCCACAGTATAGAGCTGGATGGCTGACACTGTGTTGTAATTTAAGGGGGGGTTGGGTTCTGGAGTGTCGAGTATGCCCTCCTTTGGATGAGATGCCTAGTAACTGTGAACCTCTAATCAGTTTGCCGTCCATTCCCTATTACAATATTACCAGCTTAATATTTTTTAATGTAACACAGATAATTTATTCTCCAAGGGCAGCAGGCACTGACTTTGTAGATGAAACACTGAAATATAACGTTTGCTAGCAGCAGCCTCTTCTTTAGTTACAGAGCTCTTTAATGTGAACATACTCAGATGACTTTTACTTCTGCAGATTTTGTGCATATTGACTCATATTTGTGGGTTGTACTGACAGGAGTTTGAGTGGCCTTTTATGGTTCAAATGTTCTGAATTGGGCAGTTTTGTCATTATTGGTTCATATGTTTTGTTTCACTGCTTACGGGAAAAATGTTCAAAATTATAAATTAAAAACATGTTCTAACAAGTGGCGCTGTGTGATACAAGGGATGTAATTTAATACAATCAGGAAGGTGAATCAAGGAACTCTTACATGTTTGCATGGTCCTAAATATGTGTGAAAAGGGCCTGTGATTTGAAAACACCCCAAAGGTAATCTTAATCCGCCACTGGCCAGATGCATTTTCTTTGAAGGTGGGTTTCAATGAATGTGAGTTTCAAGGGCAGAGAAGTTTTAATGCTGTCTTTTTTCATTGTGAGATTGTATTGCTTTGTTTAGCAAATGTCGCAGTGTCTGTGCTATAAAATTTGAAATAAAAGTTTGAAATTAAATCCAAATATCTGTAATCATTGTAGAAGCAAAGCAGAAAACAGCATGCACACTGAGAGGTATGAACAGTGTTTATTGTAACTGAGGAAAAATAGCCAAGTAATGGGACACTGGAAGGGCTGCGTCGGGGGGGGGGTGCTGATCCATTACCCTGCCTAGGGCCCCATTTGACCTGGATCTGGCTCTGCTATAGCTCTCACAATAATTGCAGAATAATGGGTTCAAGATTAGAAATGCTTTTTAAATACTACATGAATTCAATTACAAAGTGTAAAGAATAAGTGTTTTCAATTAACATGGATTTTGTTGGACAAAATGAAGTATGAAACTCTAATGTCTGGCATTATCGATTGTTTGCAATCCTGAATGATTTACTAGAAATTTGTTTTTATGTGGGGCAGAGAAAATCAGGGATGTTCTGTGAAGTCAGGGACAGTGACAGGTAAGCATTACTCCTGATAACTGCTAAATAACAGTCTCTGATATGGTGTGGCAATAGTAGTGTTACAAAATGTATTGACATTTGCTGAAATCACTGTAAAAATAGACTGCTATAGATTATGTTTGTGTTTGTGTGTGTGTGTGTGCATGAGTAGGGGGAGCTGCAGTGTACGACTAACAATCTGGCCTTAATTTCCTTCACTTTCTATCGCAAACACCATCACTGCCATTATGCTTTTGTGCGTGTGAATGTGTGTGTGTGTGTGTGTGTGTGTGTGTGTGTGTGTGTGTGTGTGTGTGTGTGTGTGTGTGTGTGTGTGTGTGTGTCTGTGTTTGTTTGGGGGGCACCAGTGTAAGACGAACAAGATGGCTATAATTGATATCACTTTCTATCATAAATATTGGCACTGCCATTACACTTGTCTATAGGGGAAGGTGTTGTTACAGTGTGTTTAAAAGAAATTAAGTTGTCAATAATTTTTTTCACTTACCATCACAAACGTAAACCTTGCACATGATAGGTAGCTATCTTTAGTGGTTTTTCAGGAAGAGGAAGTGTGTGAAAACAACTGCTCATTGCCATGGTGGCATCGTGAGTAGCATTGTCATTTCACAGAGCTTTCCTCTGGTTGACTTCTTGGCTGTGGTTGTTTCTATGTGGAGTCTGCATGCCCACTCTGTCTGTGTGTGAACTGGCATTCCTCCAATTTTTCTGAAGGTGAGCATGCAGAGTGTGTGTGTGTGTGTGTGTGTGTGTGTGTGTGTGTGTGTGTGTGTGTGTGTGTGTGTGTGTGTGTGTGTGTGTGTGTGTGTGTGTGTGTGTGTGTGTGTGTGTGTGTGTGTGTGTGTGTGTGTGTGTGTGTGTGTGCGTGTGTGGTGTGTGTGTGTGTGTGTGTGTGTGTGTGTGTGTGTGTGTGTGTGCGTGTGTGTGTGTGTGTGTGTGTGTGTGTGTGTGTGTGTGTGTGTGTGTGTGTGTGTGTGTGTGTGTGTGTGTGTGCGCGCGTGTGTGTGTGTGGGAAAATATCACTGATTTTATCTATGCACACGCACACACAATAATTCTGAGCACATACATAACTCTTCGGGGTAACAGTAAAAAATACAGTTTATAAGTAATTATCTTTCGAAAATAAGGCAAACAATATATCACAGAACATTGAGACCTTTAAATCTTCTAGGGATCTGATGGCCCCAACACCCCAGAACTGCATAAATGTATTTTGACATGGACTTAGTAGTGGTCTTTCCATAACTGCCACACTCATTCTAAAACCAGCCCTGGCCAGAGGTATGTCAAGAAGTTTGCAATAGTTTGTGTGTGTGTGTGTGTGGGGGGGGGCTGGGGATGCTGTGATCATTACAACTTTAATTTTCTTTACCATCAAACTTCAGAGGTGAACATAGGAGGTCATCATAGCTTGTGTTAAGAAGTTTACTATAGCTTATGCAAGAGTAATGTTTATTTATTGACCAGGAAATTCTGACTAGGACAGAGCCTATTTTCAGCAGAGGCCCATGGAGAAACACTCCAGATGCATGTCTTTGGACTGTGGAAGGAAACCCACACAAACACAGGGAGAACATGCAAACTCCGCACAAAAGGCACCCCAGACAAGAATCAAACCAGAAAACCTCTTGCTGTGAGGTGACAACGTTAACCGCTGCACCACTGCACCACTGCACTTCATGTCTAATGTACTGTTACTGTGATTGTTTTTTCACTTTCCTTACAATTACACATCAGGCAAGTTTACAGGTGGCTGACAGCAATCACTTGTGGCCCTTTGTACCTGTACAGGTAACTGCCTTTGGGGGTGGGGTGAGGAGTGTGGAGGCATGCTATGTATCTGCATAACAGCAATCACTTGTGGCCCTTTGAACCTCTGCTTTCATCCCAATCTTAATATCAGGGGGTGCACAGACAGTGACTAGTGTCTTTTTTTGGGGATGGGGGAAGGAGACAGGCAGTATTCCCAGATAGTATTTATGTGTTCTCTCAATCGTTTGTGTTGTTAGTTTAGTGTGAGCTAATATTTGGTCAACTTTGAACATTAAGTCCATTACAAAATCAAAAGGTTGTGAAAATATTCTAAAATGAACCGTAGAGCATCTATAACCCTATGGCTTCTAGGGTCTATTGGCACCTAGAACCCCAGCTTGCTAGGGCCCCCAGAGCCCCAGCTTAGTTGACTTATTTCCTGCACCATTATTATTGTACTATCTTAGCCAGGTAAATGTGATGAAAGGATGGAAGGAAAAGTAAAGCTGAACAGCAACACTGAGTTTCTTTTCTTAATCACATTTATTGTAAAAGTAGTCATTGAATAACAAAGGTTGTATATAAAAAATAAATAACATATACTTCAGACCATAGAGAAAATATAATTTACATGGTGTATTTAAAAGAAATACCAGGATGGGAAGAGAGCAGGGGATAGCACAAGATGATGTCTGGGAAGGGGGTGAGACAATAGGCAGTGGAAGGGGGTGCCATGGAGCCCTTTGCTTACGGCCATCCCTGCTCATAGGGTTGTTGCAATGGTTCATCACTGCAACTAAATGTCAGTCACTGTCAATGTCCCACTGTGAAATGGGCCAGTGCAGTGTGATACACACACTTGTCAAGCTGTAAGAGCATTATTGCTGCAGTTCTGTATATGAATACTACACCTAAAACTCTGCTGCCTAAACTAAATTTGTTGCTTAGCAGGAGTGGCAGTGAAGTGTGATGCTTAGACTAAAAGTGTATGGGGGCTCCACCTTGACACTTACTGGGGCCACCTAAAATGCTAACTCGGGCCATGGTGAAGTAAGTGTCATCTTTATTAAACTAAGAAATGTAAGGCTTTTGAAAGAACTGAGCAATGGTTGCTTACAGTTTGTAAAGTGAGTAGATTGTAGGCATACGTACTCATTTCTATGCTGATTGAAGCAAGAGAGATTATTATTGTTCAGAATTATTGCCCTAAGAGGTTGAGAGCTAAGCAAAACGGTATTCTGGGGGGTATTGTGAATTTTATAGAAGTTATAATACGGTGTTGTTGCATCAGTGGTAGCTGCTGTCCATGTAGTTATCTTTATCTTTGCTTTTTTTCTAGAATTCAGAGTTTGCTGTTAGCATATTTATTATATATAAAATTTGGGTATTGATGATTATTAATCTTTCATTTTATACAGGATTATTTTTGTAGGGTTGGGTGTCTTTTGGAAACATACCTTAAAATCTCAGTTTACATCTTTAGACCATTTTTAAGAAGGTTATAAGTTGATTTCTTTCATATTAAAATGATATATGCATCAGCATGTATTTTCACTGTTAAGGGTTTGTTTGCAGGATTGAGATGTTTTATTTGCATCCCTTTAATAACATCATGTAAATAAATGAAAACATATAAAAAATGTTGAGTTTAAAGGATGTAGTAAGTAAATAACTACAAAAATAGACGTAAAAATAATGTCATCCCATTTTGATCATTACTGGTGTATATAAGTCAAAGGACAGTTACAGTTAAACAGAATTTTCTTTCCATTAAAGTCAGTCTGAGTGAGAGTGATACAGAGGAATTCTAAGGCACAAAACATGAAACCTAAAGCAAAAAAGTCAAAGAAGTATAACAATGTTTTCCATTTCTGTCTTGATTAAGGGGTTCACTACAGGGTGCTCATGTCCCAAGCAGTCAAAAGCTACTACCTCTAAGCCAGGGACTCGAGTTTTGTGACTCGACCAGGCATCTACTCATGCTCAGACTGGAACATCAGTTCAAGCAAGCAGCTGTGCAGGAGTGCTGGTAAGTTTGGAATAGGTGCAGGAGTGCTGGTAAGTTTGGAATAGGGAGAGGGTTAAGCATTAGTGAGGAGGAGGGAGAATTTAGGGCTGGGGAGAATTCAGGAATTTAATTTTAGTGTGGTGAGGCTGGAGTTTTGGGTCTAGGGAGTGATCGGGGACTACATGATTAGAGAGGGGGAGTGAAGGCTTAGATTAAGGGACCAAGGAATCAGGTTGGGAATTGGGTGGGAGGTTTAGGTTCTGGTAGGCCTATTGTAGTTTATAGGATCAGGTGTTGGGAGGGTTATGTAGAAATTAGACATTGGGCTAGTTGGAGTTAGAGAACTTGCTTTTTCGAGACCTTGGAAGCGAGCAAGTGTACAGTGAGCTACTAGCATTCAAGAACTTATAGAAGGCCCTGCAAAAGACAGGTAAAGGGATATTATATTTTATTATTATAATGGCTTCTGAATGTTTCAAATGACATCACATTTAATATTCATATTATATTTCTTATTGTCATACACCCAACATAAATTGTGGTGTAATATTCTAAATTAGAGCTTTGATGAAATGCAGTACAATTCACTGCTATATTTATATTCTTCAGCTGCTCCTGTACACTTATTTTAAATTTTCCTTTAATCTGTTCAGTACTTGATGGACCTCCTAAGGAAATAAATCTCACAATGCCTGTTGCCATGAAGTATATCCACAGTATCAAAGGGTATACCATTTATTGTATACATTTCTGGAATTACAAGAACACAAATATAACCATGTCTGCAAGGGATGGTACCTCTACTGGACACAGCAAACGAGGATGCAACAGGAATCAGTCTCATGAAGAGACTACATTCAGTATAAACACTTTTCTACTACTCCTTCTGCTAAAATCAAACTTAGGAAGCTCGGTGATAAATTACCTCTCAGAACCACATCCTCCTGACATTTATGCCTGATTGTTGCAGATCTTCTCTCACACAATCCATCCACCTCTTTGCTGGTTGCCCTCATTTCCTCTTGTTTTTTTATGGTCTATCCCAAATCTTCTTCACCAGATTGTTTTCTGCTTTTCTGCACATGTGCCTGAATCACCATAATCTGTTCTCTTTGATCTTTTCTGAAATTGGAGCTACTTTGACCTATGCTCTTATGTCCTCATTTCTTCGTCTGTCCCACAGTGGACATCCTACCACCCATCTCATGCACTTCACCTCCATCACCTCTAGCCTTCTCAGCTGATCTGCCTTTTTTGCCAGGTTTCTTTACCTCACAGTAGTACTGGTCACACTACTGGTTTGTAAATCTTACATTTCAACTTCTTTGGCATTCTTATGTCATATACTACTCTTGACACTCTGTACCAGTTGGTTGCAGCCCCCTAATTCCAGCTTTGACCTCCTTATTCAGACATCCCTTCTCCTCAACTACATCTGCAGGCTGCTTGCAGCTGTTAACTTGCTCCACTCTTCTCCCTTCTATCTGTATTCTCGGCTTCTTCTGATCTCCCCTATTTGCTGTCATTGCAACTCTTATATGTACTCATTTTCATCCCAAGTGCCTTCAGTTTTGCATTCCATTCCTCTCTCCTCTGCTCTGCTGAAATTGTTGCTCAGAGTCTGCCTGTAATGCCACATTGTCTGCATTCAGCAGCTTTGATGATCTGTCCCCTCTGACCCATTTGCTAATGTAGCCCCCCACCAGTATGAACAGCAGTGAGCTCAGGACTGAATGCTGATGTGCACCCACTCCCACTGGGAACCTCTCTGTGAGATCAAATACTGTTCGTACTTGAGTCTTGGGTCCTTGTACATAGCCTGCACTAATTCTTCCAGTACTTCTGGTGCTTCAAACCACCACAGGACTGAACAAGTCAGCTTTCTTAGGACCTTGTCATATGCTTTCTCCAAATCTAGGAATGCCCAGTTGGACTCTTTCCTCATCTCTACCTTCTTCTGAAGTATCTGTCTCACTGGAAATGTCGGGTCATTTGTGTTGCATCCTTATCTGAATCCAAACTTCTCATCTCCCATCTTACTTTCTACTGCTCTGCATATCCGTTTATCAGTCACCCTCTCCAGAACTTTCATGCAGTGTGATAGGAGTTTGATGCCTCTGTACTGTCCACAGTTTTGGATGTCCCCTTTGTTCTTGAAAATTGGCACTAGTATGTTAATTCTCCAGTCATTTGGGATACATGTTTCTCTCCACACTGCTATGAGTACCCCCAGGAGTCATTTCTCCCCATCTCACCCAGCATCTTTATCATACATCCCGTGGCCTCGTCTAGGGCTGCTGATTTTCCTGACTTAATTTACTTAATTGTCTTTATCATACATGCCGTGGCCTCGTCTAAGCCTGCTGCTTTTCCTGACTTCATTTACTTAAGTGTCTTTATCATACATGCCGTGGCCTCGTCTAAGCCTACTGCTTTTCCTGACTTCATTTACTTAAGTGTCTTTATCATACATGCTGTGGCCTCATCTAGGGCCTGCTGCTTTTGCTGACTTCATTTACTTAAGTTCTTATTTCTTCTGTGGTGGGCTGTTCATCTTCTTCTCTCACTGCAGGCTCTGTCTGGGACAGTACAACTTCTGTGGGGTTTTCTTCATTCAGAAACAGCTGGAAGTACTCCTTCCATCTGTCTTTGATGTCCTGTGGACTGGTGAACAGGTTGTTGCTGGTATCCCTTATAAAGGATGTCTGACTATCTCCTTCATCTTTCTGTCTTTACCTTGCAGCCTCATATAGTTTTGTTGTGCCATCTGCTGAGTCACTTTCCAGAAGCTGGTAGAGGGCCTCTGATGCTATTGCAACTCCTCTTTTAGCCTCTTTGTTACCCAACCTAACCTAGTCTGTATTTTCTATCTGCCACTCTTTCCTGCATTCCTTCTTTCTTTTGATGACTTCCTGGACTTCTGCATTTCACCACCAGCTTTCCTTATTTGCCTTTTTTTGATACCTGGCTCGGCTGAATATCTGTTCTGTTATTCTCACATATGTTGTTTTGAGGTGCTGTTATTCTTCTTCAACTCTACACATTTCCTTTTCTTGAGGTTCTAGAGCTCTTAGTAAGTCATTGAACATTTGTGGTTTCACTCCAGTCAGCTTCCTGGTCTTCAGCCTGGTCTCTGTTGACTTTACAGCTTTCTCTGACAGGTACTTGCATATGATTGTGGCAACCAGTGGTTTATGCTGTGAGATGACTGTTTCACTAGGGATGACTTTGGAATCATTGATTCTACCACAGTACCCTTTCCTTACTAGTCTACCTGAGTTGCATGTTAACCACTCTTATATGTGATCATGTGACTGTCTCTTTTACCGAAGAACGTGTTGGTCCCCATCCTGCCCTTTGCCAGATTGAAGTCTCTTTTTCTTTATTCCTGTTGCCCCACCCACCCCTGTGGACCCAGGCAGTACTCATATGCTTTTCTGTCTGTCCTGATATGTGCATTCAGGTCACCCGTTATCAACACCAACTCATGTTGCCTTGCTTAATCTAGTAGGTCCTGCACCTGCGGTCTGAATTCATTCTTTTTTTCATTATTGCACTCCTTCTGTGGAGCATATGCTGTGATTATGAATACTGCCCTGTCATTGCACTAGAGTCTGATTGCCATGAGTCTGTCACTAATTCTAATGACATCTCTTACCATCTTCTGTAGCCTGTCCCTCACCACAGTTCCGACACTATTCATAGCTTGTGCTCCACCTGAATAATAGACTCTGGATTCCAAACCCAGTGGCTTTACTGCACTACCCTTTCTTGTCTCCTGGATACATAATATGCCCCGACTCCTGCTGTACACCACCAAATTATTTACTTCAGGATGCCCCACCTCCTGCTAAACACCATCATATTATTTTCTTCAGGATGCCCTGCTTCCTGCTGAACATCATTATGCTATTTACTTCAGGATGCCCCACCTCCTGCTGAACATCAACATGCTGTTTACTTCAGGATGCCCCACCCCCTGCTGAATATCATCATGTTATTTACTTCAGGATGCCCTGCCTCCTGCTGAACATCCTCATCCTGCTGAACATCATCATACTATTTAAACATCATCATGCTATTTACTTCAGGATGCCCTGCATCCTGCTGAACATCATCATGTTATATACTTCAGGATGCCCCGCCTCCTGCTGAACATCATCATGTTATTTACTTCAGGATGCCCCACCTCCTGCTGAACATCATCATGTTATTTACTTCAGGATGCCCCACCTCCTGCTGAATATCATCATGTTATTTACTTCAGGATGCCCTGCATCCTGCTGAACATCATCATGTTATTTACTTCAGGATGTCCCAACTTCTGCTGAACATCATCATGTTATTTACTTCAGGATGCCCCGCCTCCTGCTGAACATCATCATACTATTTACTTCAGGATGCCCCGTCGTCTGCTGAACATCATCATGCTATTTACTTCAGGATGCCCCGCCTCCTGCTGAACATCATCATGCTATTTACTTCAGGATGCCCCACCTCCTGCTGAACATCATCATGTTATTTACTTCAGGATGCCCCACCTCCTGCTGAACATCATCATGTTATTTACTTCAGGATGTCCCAACTTCTGCTGAACATCATCATGTTATTTACTTCAGGATTACCCGCCTCCTGATGAACATCATCATGCTATTTACTTCAGGATGCCCCACCTCCTGCTGAACATCATCATGTCATTTACTTCAGGATGCCCCGCCTCCTGCTGAACATCATCATGTTATTTACTTCAGGATGTCCCAACTTCTGCTGAACATCATCATGTTATTTACTTCAGGATGCCCCGCCTCCTGCTGAACATCATCATGCTATTTACTTCAGGATGCCCCACCTCCTGCTGAACATCATCATGTTATTTACTTCAGGATGCCCCACCTCCTGCTGAACATCATCATGCTATTTATTGCAGGATGCCCTGCCTCCTGCTGAACATCATCATGTTATATACTTCAGGATGCCCCGCCTCCTGCTGAACATCATCATGTTATCTACTTCAGGATGCCCTGCCTCTTGCTGAATATCATTGTGTTATTTAATTCAGGATGCCCCACCTCCTGCTGAACATCATCACGTTATTTACTTCCAAACTCCAGCTTGTTGGTGACCCTACATGGGGCATAGTAATTCTTAGTTCATGTTTATTAGATTGATTGCTTTTACATCCAACTTTCACTCAAGAGAACTATCCCAGATAACCCAGGCTGGGTAATTGGAGACATATTGATACAGGGTTGTTCGGCTTTATAGCGGGTACACACTTGCCAATAGACGCACATGCACCCTTCCCACCATTAGCATGGGTCCCTGGCGTAGGTCAGACTAGTCCGGGTCTCAAACCCACTTATCACCAGCAAATACCCATGCCCATTTGATGACATTAGTCAGCAGAACCCATTAAATATCATCATATTTAAAGGCTTCACTGCTATTATGTTTGTTGCTGGTGCACTGATATTTAGCTTTAGCAAATGGTGACTTCCTATCTAAAACAAATACTTTCTGATACACTTTTGAAAATTATCTTTTTATCAAGCTCATTGCAAAGAAATATTATCATTTACTTGGTTTCTGACTAAAAATGTTGCGCTGAACTACACACATAATGGTGTCTCTGTCATTCTGTGTAAGGAAGAGCTGCAATTATGTGGGATAGGAGGTCACTGGTATGCACAATGGTAAATGTAAAGAGGAGCTGCAATTATGTGGGATAGGTGGTCACTGGTATGCACAGTGGTGAATGTAAGGAAGAGCTGCAATTATGTGGGATAGGTGGTCACTGGTATCATGCACAATGGTGAATGTAAGGAAGAGCTACAATTATGTGGGATAGGTGGTCACTGGTATGCACAATGGTGAATGTAAGGAAGAGCTGCAATTATGTGGGATAGGTGGTCACTGGTATCATGCACAATGGTGAATGTAAGGAAGAGCTGCAATTATGTGGGATAGATGGTCACTGGTATCATGCACAATGGTGAATGTAAGGAAGAGCTGCAATTATGTGGGATAGGTGGTCACTGGTATCATGCACAATGGTGAATGTAAGGAAGAGCTGCAATTATGTGGGATAGGTGGTCACTGGTATGCACAATGGTGAATGTAAGGAAGAGCTGCAATTATGTGGGATAGGTGGTCACTGGTATGCACAATGGTGAATGTAAGGAAGAGCTGCAATTATGTGGGATAGCTGATCACTGGTATCATGCACAATGGTGAATGTAAAGAAGAGCTGCAATTATGTGGGATAGGTGGTCACTGGTATGCACAATGGTGAATGTAAGGAAGAGCTGCAATTATGTGGGATAGCTGGTCACTGGTATGCATAATGGTGAATGTAAGGAAGAGCTGCAATTATGTGGGATAAATGGTCATTAGTATCATACACAATGGTGAATGTAAGGAAGAGCTGCAATTATGTGGGATAGGTGGTCACTGGTATCATGCACAATGGTGAATGTAAGGAAGAGCTGCAATTATGTGGGATAGGTGGTCAGCACA
>NC_056747.1:1287594965-1287612465 GCF_019279795.1 Protopterus annectens
GGGGTTTCACATTTACTATAAATTATAAAATGTGCAAAAGACATACAATCCAGGCTGGTTCATTACTTAAAATTTATCATGTCTTTTGAGAATGTGTAATGATTCACAGGTTTACAGGAAAAGGTAAAAATAGGCCTTGAGTACTTATTAATATGACTGTTTAATTTAAAAATGTCTCATTTAAAAGACATTTCTGAAACAGATTGTTTATATAAACAGATGTTCATTAATATTCACTTTTAGAATTGTAAAATAGTGCTGTTAAACACTTGAGATTATTAATTCATGATATAAGATTGTAATAACATTACGCAGTTCATGCGGATTCATTCTTAGCATTGTATATCCTGCAAGCTTTAAACTGGAGTGCGCCTTCATGTAATTTAACTTTTACTATCCTCTGTTTTGTAATTTAAAGAGCTGCAGAGATTGTTCTTCATGAAAAATATTGAAATGTTTTGCAACACAAAGTGATAAGCAATGAATTGTTAGTATCAGTTCAACAATACAGTCAGTTTAGGGTTAAAATTACTCATATGGAATTTAATAGCAACTATTCAGTTACATATTCATGTGTGACTTGGCTTAAGATGATTGTTAGTGTTGAAAGTGACACCCCGACCCCATGTGGAAAATGAGAAAAAGGGGATGAGGACGGCTGGATGGATTCATGTGTGACTTTTGGGGGGTATTTTAAGAGTAAAGTTTTTTATAATTCTCTTTATTATTTTATAAAGTCAATAACAACAAATAACAACACACAAACAAACATGAACAAGCTACATAAAAAAACTATGTACACTTATACATTGCCCAATAAGAAAATAGAAAAAAAGGAAGGGAAGGAAGATATGAAGAAGGGGTGTTACAGTAGTCATGAAGTCATTTCAAAATATGTTCAAATAACATTCTCCAGTATTCTTTAAGAAATGGTTTCTGGTTAATGTTGTGAAGCAAGTATCTGTGTGCTTTAAAGTGTTTAATAGCCAGAGTCTTAAACCCTTCCCATGATAATGTGTGCCTATTTTTCCAGTTCAAAGAAATATAATATTTAACTAACATAAATAGGGAAATCAGAGCTCTATATTTCACTTCTGATAAGCATGGTGGGGGGATGTGCAGAAGAGTGAATTTCCATGAAAGAATTGATTTTTCGTTTCCAATTTTTTCCAGTAGGAGTCTCAGGGCACACCATAGCTTATATGAGCATTTGCAGCTCCAAAATATATGTAAAATATCATCTGTTTGATTTGACAGATTTGACATTGTGGGGAATAATTAGGGTATATTTTGTTGATTATGTCCGGGGCAAGATAAGCATTGTTCATTATCATGAGCTGGGTGTATTTAAGCTTCTTTAGGGATATGTGTTTAGCGCTAATTCTTATGGCCTTTGAGATCTGGTTATGAGTAATAGAAGGATCAAGCTTTAGCCAGTAATTGGAGAAAATGATTTCATTATGTGTTCTGGAAGCCATGATAGCTTTATAGGTATTTGAGACCATTTTTTTAAGGAGAAAAAGTTTCCACATTGCCTTGCAAGCTGAGATATCTTTATCAGTTACCAAGGGGTGGTCTAGGTACATATGGACTAACTCCCTGATTTGTCTTAATATAATTATGTATTTTTTGGAAAGTTCATGTTAATTCTCATATCAGAGATGGACTGATGTTTGAAGGGGAAGAGGTCAGAGATGTTAGTATTCCTGATAAGTGGGTATCGGTCGAGGTTTAACATATGCCCGTTCATCTTTAGATTAGGGTTGAGATGTAATGGTTGTAGGGTATTAAAGGCATGGGTCAGGTTTAAGGAACTAAAAAGGTTTTGTAGAGACTTTATATTAAATTTAATACCTTTATGTAACTTAAACTTGCCTAAGTTGTCTTTATTTAAGAAAGGGAGAGCAGAGGGATTGAGGTTTAGATATTTGACATAGTTGTTGTATAGTATGACCCAGGCTTGGGACCACGTAGTACATTCCTTACTGTAGGAAGCGATGTTTATGATTCTACTCCCATTAATTATTTTATAATATGTTTTAAAATCTGGCAACCCAAGGCCTCCTTGTTCCTTAGGGAAAGTAAGTTTCATGTAACTAATCCTAACAGATTTGGGAGACCATATAAATTTTGAAATGAATGAGAGGATATTTTTAAAGAATTTGTTGTGTGATATACTGGTTGTCTCATTAAAAATATATAGAAATCTAGGGAGTATATTCATTTTTATGATTGCAGTTCTGGCTAGGAATGGTAGTTTAAGTTTGGCCCATCTGTTTAGGTCATTTTGAACACTCACCCAACATTTAGCCATATTGTCCTGGTATAGAGCTGAGTGCTCCTGAGAAAAGGAGATTCCTAGGTAGTGAAGGTGTTTTTTACTGTTTATACCTGTATTAGAAAATATGTTTGGGAATGGGGAATACATATTTATCGGAAAAATTACTGATTTGTCTTTATTAAGTTTGTAGTTTGCTAGTTTGGAAAAGGTATTTATGGAGGATATAATTTTCTCAAGGGCGGAACTGGGTAATGTAAAGTAAATGTTTAAATCATCTGCGTATGCTGATAGGAAAAGTTTAGTGTTAAATAGAACAGGAGTGTGATGGTAAGTTATCTGCGTAATTAATACGAATAAGAGTTCAATGTATAGGTTGAATAATAGTGGGGAGAGGGGACATCCTTGCCTAGCACCATTGTGAATTTCAATTCTGTTAGATACCTGGTTATTTATTTGTATTATAGTATATGCGTTAGAGTAGAGAGTTTTAATCTTGTTAATAAATAAGGTTGGTATGTTGAAGTATGGGAGAGTATCAAATAGAAAAGCTATACCAATTCGGTCAAAGGCTTTGGATGCATCAATAGCTAGAGAGTATAAAGGGCTTTTGGTCAGAGAAGTTTAAGGGTAAAGTTAATGTTAATGTTTAGTATATGTAGCATGTTAATACTTTCTGATATTTATTTTTTTTATTTATTTTTTCTTTTCTTACTTATGAATTAAAATCTAAATGATGTTTACTTTATTATTTATTTGTTTATTGCCTGGTTATTGTTGCATAGGTCAGTGAATCGGTTTAAACTGCACCATCTTTTGCGATGGCACAGTTACAACTAGGAAGTTTTCTTAGGTCAGTCTTGTTGAATTTAAGATACTAATTAATTTATACTTTGCAGTCTTCAGCAAAGCTAATTAAAATGAATTTACTTATTTACTCATTCACTGTATCGCTCCGTTTCTGTGCATGGTGCCGTTCTTTTGGATATTCTAGCTGATACTTCTTCGCACCAATGCACTTTGTTATGTTTCATTGTCTTCATAGGATCATAGGATCATAGCAGATTACTAGGCTATCGACCCGGAGGTCATTTTAAGCCTAGCCATTTCATCCCAATGTAATACCATAGAAATGCTAGTTAATATCCAAGATTGCATGCAGTGATGACTGCCCATGTCCAGGAGAGTTGTGGGCACTATCCCTGGTAAGAATTTACGGAGGGTCATCCACTTCTCCAGGTTCCTCTTGAACAGTGTCATAGAGGTGCTCTGTTTCACATGAATTGTTAGCCTGTTCCAAAGGTGCATCAGTCTCTGGGAGATAAATCTGTCCCTCCAGCATGTCCTGTTTAAGCCTCAGGCCATATTTAGGTCCCTGAAATGGGTAGCCCTAGTCCCATTTGATTTATGGATATGCAGCAAGTTCATTAGGTTTGGGTCTTGGATTGCTCTGTAGGCCAGGCATAAGTGTCCCCTAAAAAGTCTATATAATACGGAGTACAGTCACAGGCACTTTAGTTGGTCTGTGTGAGGCACATGCTGGAGCCACTTGATCTTCTTTGTTTAAAACCTCTGAGGTCTCTCCAATTGCTGCAGGTACTAAACATGCCAAACGGGCCATTATACTCAATTATGGGCCAGATAAGTGCCAAGTATAGGGGGGTTTAACTTCTTTTGCTCTCTAGGTGATGCCTTAACTAATCAAGTATGCTGCATAGAAAGTTTCCTTACTACAGTAGACACATGGTGGTCGAAGTTAAGGTCGCAGTCAACTTGCGATCCCAGGTCCCTTATCACTTCATGGGTACTTAGGGAATTGTTGTTGATTTGATAGCATGAAGGGCACATTGTTTGTGCCAAAGGGAATGATGATGCATTTCTTTGCATTCTGTTTAAGCCAGTCACTAATACACCGGTCGTTGGTCTGAGTGACCTTCGTGGAGTATACTGACATCATTTGTGGATTCAATGATTGCACCCAGTTTGCAGTTGTTTGCAAACTTGGTCAGCCGCAACCCCTTAGTTTTGACCTGAACTTCTGAGAGGTACAGTATATACCAAACAGTAGAGGGCCTAGCATTGACCTCTGTGGCACCCCACTGGTAACAGTTCTGCTGGTTGATATGGAGTCTTGTTCTAATCGGTCAGTATTTCATATCTGCCAAGCACCTTAAATGTGCCATACCAAGAGCTTAAGCTACTGCTGAAAACAATTAAAGGATTCAGTCAAACTAATGTTATTAATAATTTAATAAATACATGGTTTTAAAGAAGTAAGTGTCCTATAGTCAAGCAAAAGTTAGCATTTGTTTTCTGAATAATCTGTTCAATACCGAACAGGCTCATTTGTCATTTTTATACTGTAAATAAATGCATCCGTCCTATATGCTGTGGGTTACTTATAGAAGCCCAGTAAAGCTATGACATTTATTTTCTGATGTGATAAGTTCCTTTAGATAATCACTGCTAACTGGAACAGAACTCTGCCCTTAGACCAACACACCTCTGATATTCACAGCTCCATCTGTCACATTACAGTTTGCTTGAAATGAAGATTCTACAGTTTGGACTATAATTTCTAAATTAGGTAATCTGTTCTCTGATCCTGATCTGGGGTCAGATCATCTGAGAAACATGTTTCTCACGAGACTGAAAATGCAGTCTTTCTTAAGAAATCTTGTATTTTTCCACTTTCTCCACTTGATAAAAGGTATGATAATATCACTGTAAGATCAAAATGCTTAGATTCTGAATGCCTCATTAACTACAAAGCCATGTCTAATTTCTCATAGTAATGAAAAATTACATATACAGCAGTTGCCCTTCATCGGAAACAGCACTTATCTGCCTTCATTGTTTCAGATTTCTATTCTAACTTCAATCCCAAAGTAATAAGCAGGGTTTGGTGCATGTTCTCTAAATAATACTCTTATTTCTGTAGTAATTAAAGAGCACACTTTTCTTGCTTAGTAAATGCTTAATTTTTGCATTGAGATTTTCAAGGTTTATATAAAATTTGAAAACTCCATAAATGGATTAAAAAATACACTTTTCTTATTCCTTTAGAATGCATCATCACCATTTTATATTGCCATCGGAAACTAATAATTAAGGGTCTTCCTACAGGTGTGATTTAAATGATATAGTTCATACAGATTAAGGTCCTACCTGAGAGCTAAAACATAAAGTAAACAAGTATTCGCATTGCTGAATATTGGCTTGTTCTGGATGTAAACTGTAACAATGCAGATTAATGATGTGTGGTCAATGAAATGAGAAATTATAGAGCAGTTTTTAAGTAGAATTTAATTCTACTCATAGATTATAACTAGGCTAACTGCCCTCATGGACTACTTTAAGCCTAGTCAGTTACCCCCTGTGAGAATCAAACCCTGCACCTTGTGTTTCTAAGGTAAGCACCTTAACCATTATGCCACCCTCCCACAGCCCTATGATCCTTAAATGTGTTAAGTTATACAAGCTTTATTGATGGTGGACAATCTATTTTCCCATCTAGATCCATTTTTATCTCATTCATACCCATGTGTGACATCAATTGAGATATTTAGTAAAGCTAGACAGGCACTGAACAATACATCATATCCCACACAAACTTTACTGATACTTTTTTGAAATAGTTTTACTAAAGACAATTTAGCTTTCAGAAAGAATGATACCCATTTTAACGGTTACTGTGTACACAGTGACAAACATTGTTCAGCAGTTTAATTGTTTTACTCTTTGCTCTTTTGGTTTACTTTCACAAATACTCTGAGCTGGATGGATATCTCAAAAACAGCTAAGCTGCTTATGTAAATGTAATAAGATCTGTAAATAAGGATTACAACTTTAAATAATGTCATATTTTAAAGTAATAACATCCTCCAAAAATGTAGTTCAAACAGTATCTTTCTACTCTAAATGTGCTGTTTATTTGTCCCGTTAACTTGTTTTGTTTTCTGCAACTATCCAGCATTTCTATGTCTGCTTCATTTATTAAAAGATACCTACATAAAATGAAACTTGATCTGATTTCTAAAACTGCAACCATAACACATGTAACAGGTTATCATTTGTGATGTAAGGTCCACATATGTGTCACTGCAGTGCTTTGTCTGGTAACCTACAGTATTACTATTCCTCCTCTAAAAATATAAAAGTTAGAGTGATGAACACATGAATGAGAGTCATCACCAGACTAATGGTCTTGTTAAGAGGTTAAACTCTTCACTCGAGTCCATGCTACAGTCATTTGCACACCAGTTTAAGAGGGACTGAGACAAATATTTTCCCCTTCTGTTTGCTTACAGAGAGGTTCCCCAGGAATTCACGGGTTTTTCATCCTTTGAGTTGCTGTATGGGCATAGGGTGAGGGGACCTCTAGATTTTATTTGAGATGAGTGGGAGGGTGAGTGTGAATCCCACAAGGAGTCTGTTGTGACATATGTCCTAAACCTCAGGAAAAGGCTCAGGGAACTCATGGGTTTGGCCCAGGGGAACCTGGCAGAAGCCCAACAGCAGAAAAAGGTCTGGTATGACCGGAATGCTCGAGCTAGAGAGTATGCTGTAGAGCATCATGTTATGGTTCTCATTCCTGTCAGGCACAACAAGCTCCAGGCAGCCTGGGAGGGGCCCTACAAGGTGTCAAGGAAGGTCAGTGATGTTAACTACATGGCAGAACTGCTAGGCAGGAGGCGGGGGCACAAATTGTACCATGTTAACATGATGAAATATTACCATGATAGGGAGGCCCTTGTGCTGAGTATTTGCAGTGGATTGCAGGAGGTGTCTGAAGGGGATCTGGTGACTGATCTCCACAGTGAGGCTCAGAGTGACACCTCAGTTGAAGGGGTACCAATGTCCCAGCATCTATCCCCTACCCAGGTTTGAGAAATCCAAGCAGTGCTACAGGAGTTTGGGGAGATGTTCACTGGGAAACCAGGGTGCACTCACCTGGTGCAGCACCATGTGGAAAAAGGAGCCCAAAGGCCTATTAAGCAGGCCCCTTACAGGGTGCCTGAGAGAGTCAAACAGACTCTGAGGGAGGAGATACAGGAAATTTTGGAACTAGGGGTAATTCAGGAGTCCAGGAGTCCCTGGGCCTCCCCAGTGGTGCTGGTACCAAAGAAGGATGGCAGCACCAGGTTCTGTTAGACTACAGGAAATTAAATTGTCATACAGAGTCAGATGCTTACCCCATTCTTAGGACAGATGAAGCCATAGAGCAGCTGTGTGTGGCTAAGTGCCTTGCATCTATATTACATGATCGAACAGTGAAATGTTCGAACACATAATAATCGACCCCTAAATGTCAAAATGCCATAATGTCAAACGGCAAAAAAAAAAAAAAAAAAAACACCCAAACAAACCATAAAAATGCTCTCTAAGCAGGAGGCAAGCTCCCCATACCCCTGCTACTTAAATATACCAACTTCGAGATCGCACTACAGTGCAGACAATGGAAAAATTCCATGTCCACACTGTACAGAGATCTACATTGAACCATTTGACATTCCGACGGTTCAACATTTATGGGTCAATTATTACGTGTTCGAACATTTCACTGTTTGATCATGTAATATAGACACAAGTACCTTACCACCATTGATCTTACCAAGGGTTACTAGCAGGTGCCATTGACTCCCAGTGCTAGAGAGAGGTCAGCCTTTGTGACTCCTTTTGGCTTGTATGAGTTCACAAAGATGCCCTTTGGGATGAAAAATACCCCAGCAACTTTCCAGAGGCTGGTAGATTGTATCCTAGCAAGAGCAGGAGATTTTGCCCTTACTTACCTAGATGATATTCCCATCTACAGCCATTCCTGGCAAGAGCACCTTCAGCATGTCAGGGAGGTGCTGGGCAGGGTTGACCATTAAGCCCAGCAAATGTCAGGTGAGTATGGCAGAGGTCTCCTACCTGGGACATAGAGTGAGGTGTGGTAAGATCAGGTCAGAACCTGCCAAAGTGGAAGCCATTCAAGCATGCCCTTCCCCTGTTACCAAAAAGCAGATGAGGACATTTTTAGGGACAGCAGGGTACTGCAGAAAGTTCATCTCCAGTTATAGTACCATAGCTGCTCACCTCACAGACCTGACAAGGAAAAACAAGCCAGATAAGGTAGTGTGGCCCCAGCAAGTGTGCTGGCACTCCAGAAACTTAAAGGAGCGTTGGGAGGACCCCCCCTGTGTTAACCAGTCCACATTACAGCAAATAATTTGTTGTGCAGGTGGATGCTTCAAACCATGGGGTGGAGGCTGTACTTAGCCAGGTTTCCTCAAAGAAAAAAAGAGCATCCAGTGATATATCTCAGTCATAGGCTCCATCCCAGGGAGGAATGGTATATAGCTGTAGAAAGGGAATGCCTAGCCATAGTGTGGGCACTGCAGAAACTTCAGCCTTATCTGTCTCGAAGGAAATTCACTGTAGTTACAGACCACAATCCCTTTACATGGCTACATCAAGCCAGCCAGCAAAATGCCAAATTACTTAGGTGGAGGCTAGGGTTGCAAGCATATGATATGACGGTGCAGCACCGCAGTAGGGTTAGCAATGCCAATGCAGATGGACTCTCAAAACAGGGAATAGGGAAATGTATTCCCAGATAGGCTCAACCCTCTCAAGCAATGTTTCTCAAGGGGCACTTGAAAAACTAGCTTGAGTTTTAGGGGGGGGATAATTAATATGTGACTCCCCTGCACTAGCCCAGTAATCAAGAAGCTTCACCAGTGAGGGACATACACACTGGGATAATGACAAGTACACACACAGTAAAGTACAATTTCCCTTAAGAGCACACAGAGATCACAGTCAGTCTGGGGCTGGTTTCTCCTTCTCCTTCTTTCTCCAGATCCCCAATAAGACTCCCCACTGGCATAGCTATAGGGTTGAGATCTCAGCTGAGTGGCCAAGTCAAAACCTCCAGCACCCTCTCTGTCTAACCAGTGCTTCATGTCCCTGCCCAAGTAGCTGACACACACACTCACACACGCACGCACGCACGCACACACGCACACACGCACACACACTTTGAGATCTGATTTATACACAAACACACACCTGGGAAAGGCTGGCACAGGTTTAATAGCTATTCTGCCCAGACTATAAAGTAGTACCAGCTGTCACCAGCCACAACATATCAACTACTTTTAAGGCCTGTACCAAAGGGTTCCCAATCTTACTGTGTAATGTTACTATTATACAAATGGTAAGTGTGACAAAAAACAAGGTTATTTAGGAGTGGCCTTTACAGTGTCACCAAATATATATGCACATACCCTAAGAGTTTAAATATCTCTAAACAAACCAGCCACAATTAAAATGCTTAACTATATTTAATAATAAATTATAAAAGAACAAGACAAGACTCAATCAACAATCAACTACAGGGTTCAGAATCACAGGAAATATTTTAAAACAACATTGCAGGACAGTCTCAAATAAATGCAGAAAACATCTAAACTAATATTTGCTATATTTCTATCTATATCTAAAAGATACTATCCTCCAAATGACTTGCTTACAGAACAAGGCAAATGCAGATGAGTGGATATTCTTGCTAGGTCCAAGGCAAGATAGAAAATGCCCAGACTTTCTCTCTGAGAGAGTTCTTAAATTAATAATCAACATTACTGCTGGGTTAGCTCAGATGACATCACTCTTTGTCACCTAACTTCAGTTCCCAGGCTAACAGATACCAACAGAGCTTTATCATCTCTGTGTTACAAATGCTTATCTCTCAGATATGCAGCTTCTAGGAAGTCACACAGCAATACAAACACTTTACATTTTACACCTAGTAATTATTTCTGTTTCAAGACAATAGAAAGAAACTTCTAGCTCTAGACATCCTGTCTCCACTGAAACTGAGAGATAAACACACAATCATAAAACACTTTCATTCCAACTTATTTTCTTAGAGTTTTGCAAGTTAACTCTGTATGTTCCAGCTTCTACTATTAAACCATACATTTGCACAGGTGTATAGTTTATATACATTTCTGTTCTTTTCCAGTAGGGTACACTGTGGTCATATTTTAGCTCAGTACTTTACACACACTTCTACACCAGTAGTTTAATATACATATAACATATAGTTCTCTTACATTTGTAAGACAAGTATATGAAGCATATTAATATTCACAAATGACATATGATTATTTAGAAATTCCACCTAGCTGGCCTGGCAGCATCACACACCCAACAGTACTTCCACAGACAAGCCAGCAGGTCTGACGTGAAATTGGCACCTCTGTCAGTCAGAATTTCTTTTGGGCAACCTACCCTGCTGAAAATCTCTAACAAAGCATTTGCCACCTTTTCTGCCTCAACGGAGGACAGAGCTACCACCTCATGATATCTGGTAGCATAATCTTCTACCACTAGGATATACTTTTTCCCTGTGAAACTTGGGGTACTCAGAGGCCCCACAATATCTATAGCTACCCTCTGAAATGGCTCCTCAATCACAGGCAAAGGCATCAAATGAGCTTTCACCTTGTCACCTGCCTTACCTACCTTTTGGCACTGCTCACAGGTCTTGCAGTACACTGTTACAACTCTGAAAATTCCAGGTCAATAGATGTTCTGCATAATATGTCTCTTTGTACGTTTTATGCCCATATGACCTGCAAAGTGAATATCATGGGCTATGGCTAGAAGTGACAGACGGTAGGCTCTAGGCACTACCAACTGCTGTATTCTCTCACCCTCTAGCCCTCCCTTAGGGGTCCACTGTCTGTACAGTAACCCTTTGTCCAAGTATACAGATTCCCCTTTCCCTTGAGAATCAGGTGCCTCACTAGCTACCTCCCTTGGGCCTTGTGATACAGGGTCTGAGAGCTCAGCCTGTCTCAGCTCTCTCTCTTAGTAACCCTTCCCAGCTCTGTTTCCACAGGAAGTCTGGAATCCTCTGACAACGGTGCCTCACTGTCAGCCTGAGTACTACAACTACTCATCTCTGCCCTTACAGTCACTCTGTCCAAGGGAACATCAATACCCACAAGCAGCTGTGGCTCACCTGCAGTCTCACTGCAACAGGGTAGCTCCCTCCCTGAAGTAACCACCTCACCAGTCCTGGCTGCAAGTGTGCCATCGGTCTGGGTCTGCCCCAGGCTACCAGACCCACATGCTTGTCTCCAAGCCTGCCTGTGTGTAACTGTATGCACACACGGTACTGCATTATCAAAACCATTCCCTATCAGGACATCTACAGGAATATCCTCAAACACACCTACTTGCTGGCTTACTTTTCCACCCTCCCAGTCAAGGTGAGCCCTAGCCAAAGGTATATGGAATAGGGTCCCACCTAAAGCTCTGACTGGAGTAGCTGTCTAAGCAAGTAGTACTCTTTAGCCATTGCAGGCCTCACAATGGTTAGGTCAGAGGCCATGTCTCTCTCTTAGCAGTGGCCTCTTTCCCATTCACTAAGATAGGATATAACCTCTTGTGGTAGTTTGGTACCCTTGTTGTCTTGAGACAACCTACTGTTGGCATTTTGTCATTCCCACTTATTGGCTCTCCCACCTTTTGCTCCCCACCTTGCCTCCATGGATATCTATATGCTACATGCCCCCACTGGTTGCATTACATTAACCCTTGGTCCTGGATGTGTACCTGGACTAGTAGCTTCCCCTGCTACTGGCAGACTCTGTTGGGGCAGTCTGGGCTGCCCACCATGGGTTCCCTTATTCCCATGAGCAGCTCTGGGTGTCCCTTTCCTGTGCAGTGATGCCCTGTTTGCTAGGTATAGATCTCCCTTCTTCCCCAACTCATCTGCAGTATTGCATTGCCTATCAGCTAACTAGATTCTCATGCCCTCAGGCAAAGTGCTAAGGGCTTGTTCCCTCACCAAAAGGTCTGTCAGCCCTTCAAAAGTAGCGACCTGACATCCACTTACTCATCTATGAAAATAAGTGTAGTTCAGCAATATATTCAGACACACTTCCATCTGCCTTGCATCTGTGCTCACAAAAGTTTTTCCTATAAGCCTCAAGTGTTAACTTAAAACATGCTAAAAGACAGTTATTTACAAGATAATAATTTAAACAATCAGTATCAGACAATTTAGAAATAACAGTTAAGCTTTACCATGCAGTAAGGGGGTCAGGAATCGTACCCAGAGCCCTTGGTCAGCATTATACTGTTTACATACCCTTTCAAACATATGAAAGAAACTATCAAATTTACCCCCCTCTGTAAATTGTGGAAGAAATGTACTGACCTTTGTTGCTTCTGGGATCAGTTACTCCCTTCCCCATTACCTCCATGACTCTGTCGAAGAGTCAGCATCTCCTTTTCATGTTGCCTCTGCCTCTCCTTCTCCTCAGCTTCCAGGCTTAGCAGTTTCTCATTTTCCTCAGTCTCTAGATGTCTCAGTCTCTCTGCTGCTTCTATTTCCAAATGCTTGGCCTCCAGCTCAAGTCTCTTTAACTCCAGAGGGATTTTTAAGTCCTCTCTGGAAAGGTTGAGCTGTCCATTTTCTGAAAGCTGTACATCTCCAAGGCCAGTCTGATTGCCCTCCTGGTTGCTATTCTGTATTGCAGCTGTGACTAAAGCTGCAATCATGTCTGCTTTAGTCAGGTTGGCATGCACCAGTCCATTAGCCTGGCACATTTCAGCCCACTGGCTCTTTGTCAGCTTGCCATACTCCTCTGCTGACATCCTTGCCTGCTCTCCCTGACTAAGCCAACAAAAAAATAAAACAATTGTGGTATGAACTCAGAATGTTCAATGTGTGGCTGATTGAGAGTACAAACACTTTCAGTGACCACTGTACACAAGCTACAGAAATTCAATATCCATACCACTACAAGCCAATTAATATGTGATGTGGCTATCTCACCACTATCAACAAATTAATATGTGATGTGGATATCCCACCACTGCCAACCAATTAATATGTGATGCCCCTGCACTGGTCCAGTAATCAAGGAGCCTCAATCCTCACCACTGGCAACAGTGAGGGATGTACACAATGGGAGGATGACAAATACACACACAGTAAAATATGATTTCCCTTAAGAGCACATGAGATCACAGTCAGTCTGGGCCTGGTTTACCTGTCTTTCTCCAGATCCCCAATAAGACTCCCCCACTGGCACAGCTATAGGGTTAAGATCTCACCTGAGTGCCCAAGCTAAGGCCTCCAGCACCCTCTCTGTCTAACCAGTGCTTCATGTCCCTGCCCAAGTAGCTGGCACACACAAACTTTGAGATTTGATTAATATACAAACACACACACACACACACTTGGGAAAGGCTGGCACAGGTTTACTAGCTATGCCTCCTTCTGCCCAGACTATAATGTAGTACCAGCTGCCACCAGCCACCCTTACTTATCAGCTACCATAAGGCCCTTACAAAGGGTGTCCAATCCTACTGTATAAATGTTACTATAAATCCAAATGGTAGTATGACCAAGACTTGCAAGGCTATTTAGGAGTGGCCTGTACAGTGTCACCAAATACATATGCAAGTACTCTAAGAGCTTAAATATGTCTCACAAATATCAGCCACAAAGATATGTTTAAATATATTTAATAATAAGTAATAAAAGAACAGGACAGTACTCAGAAAACAAACACAGTTACTTCAGAGTTCAAAATCAAAGGAATATTTTAAAACAACATTGCAGGACAGTCTCAAATAAACACAGAAAACATCTAAACTAATGTTTGCTATATTCATATCTATATCTAAAAGAAATTACTGTAATCTAGTTACTATTAGCAAGGCAAGTGCAGTTGATGATGATGAGTGGATGTTGTCAGATCCAAAGACAAATACAAAATGCTCAGAGTCTCAGAGCTCTTAAATTAATATCAAACATTACTGCTGGGTTAGCCAGGATGACATCATTTTTTTTCACCTGACTTCAGTTCCCAGGCTAAAACAGAAACTAATAGAATTTTAACATCTCTGTGTGAGAAGCACATATTTCTCAGAAGTTTGCCGAACTTGGAAGTCATAAAACAATAAAATGCTTTTAAATTTGAAACCTAGTAATTATTTCTGTTTCAAGACAATACAAAAACTTCTAGCTCTAGAGATTGTGTCTGCTGCTGAACTGAAACTGAGAGATAACAAAGTTGTAAAACACTAATTTTAAATTATTTTCTTGAAGTTTTGCAAAGTTAACTCTGTATGTTCCAGCTTCTGGTATTAAAACATACATTTGCACAGGTATGTAGTTTATATACATTTCTGTTTTCCAGTAGGGTACACTGTGGACACACCCTTGAAGCTCAGTACTGTACAAACCCTGTTCAACACACACTTCTGTACCAGTAGTTTAATATACACATAACATATATGTATATATATATATATATATATATATATATATATATATATATATATATATATATATATATCAACATCCACAAATGACATAGAATTATTTACACAATTCCAGCTAGCTGGGCTGGCAGCATTTCACTTTGTCACACTAAGTATTTGAAACTGGAGACATTAGTGCGGTGATATTTCCCATATTGTCCTCAAGTGAGATAGCAGGTCAATTGGATGCTTTTGGGGGGTTGCAAAATGCATCCGATTTGTGTTGCTGTGGTTGAGAGATGTTTATTTATGGATAACCATTGGCACAGCTGGGAGAAGTTTCTTTGCAGTTGTGATTGTACATCATGGTGTGACTAACAATAGAATGTTGTGTGCATAGAAAGTGAGGTTTAGTGTAGGCAGATCTTCAGTGATATCACTGATGAATAATGAGAAAGGAAGATGGCCCAAGAACTGAACTTTGGGGAACTCCAGTACTAAGTGTACATTTTTTGTAATACTGATTAGTTGCATAAATCTGGAAAGACCTTTCTGAAAGATAACTTTTAAACCATGTCACAGTGTGCATAGGATCATATAATGTTACTAGGCTATTGGCCCTGAGGCCCTTACAAGCCTAGCCAAGAATTTAGCCCATGTTCCAACAAGTCAGCACCCTATGCCACTGTGCAGCAGTGACACAGGTCGAATCTTCTATTCCTCATCCAGTTATCCAGGTTGCGCTTAAAAAGATTTAATGAAGTACGCTGCTTGACATGGAGAGGGAGTCTATTCCACAGTAGGGGGAGTCTCTGGGACACAAATCTGTCCCACCAACAAATCCTTTTGATATCACAGACCAGGTTGAAGTTGCGCATTCGGGTTACTCGAGTGGAGCTTGACTTGCGGATATGCAGCAGTCCCGTCAGGGTGGGGTCAGAGATTGCTTTGTATGCCAGACAGAGCTCAGCTCTGAGGAATCTGTAGGAGACTGAGTAGAGGGATAGGGCTTTTAGCCCCTCTCTGTGTAGGGTAGATGTTTGAGGCCCTGGATTCTCCGGGTGAAGAATTTCTGTGGTCTCTCCAGCTGCTGCATGTGCTTTGCAAGGTTCATGCCGAAAGGGGCACTGTATTCAATAATTGATCAGTCTTATAAGGGAAGAATACAAGAATTTTATGAGCACCTTGTCCCTGGATGAGATACCCTTACTAATGAGGTGGGCCATGTTGAAAGCTTTCCGTACAATGGAGGCAATATGGTGGTCAAAAGGCAGTGTTTTCCTCAAAGTCAGGCTTTGATGACTTTCAGAATAATAATTCATGACTGACTGTTTCGAAAGCAGTAGTCATGTTAACAAAAACTCTAGCTGTTAAATAGACCATTGTTCATATTACTATAAATGGTGCTGGAGGAGTAAGCTAATGCTGTTGTGATGCCAAAGGCATTGCAAAAAACAGTCCACCGATCAGAAATTAGGCCATAACTATTAATGTGCTTGAGTAATTGACAAAGTATTTTTCAAAAATCTTGCTAATGGGGCAAAGGCTGGAGATGGGACAGTAATCCTTTATAGTCTCAGGAATCAGTGGCTTTGGGTAGGGGTGTGGTAATTGTGTGTTTAGAGGTGGGAGGTACAATACCAGGCATTAATGAGACGTTAAAAACTGTGTGCAACAAATGTGGCAATGAAAATTACAAGATGATTTACAGAGAAAGTTAGGGCACAGAAAGTGTTTTAGTTTCTTTAGTAGTGATTTCAGTTAAGTAAAATATTGTTGAATTCTCAGCAAGAGGATAAGGCTGAGTGGGGTGTTATTTACTTTGCGAGAATTTGTGCTGAGGGAGTTAAAGTTATTAGTGATGTTTTGAATTGGTAATACCAGAAAAGATTTGCATCTTTCTGTGACGTTTATGCCATTTTTGGCATGGGAAACTGTTGTGTGGGAGGATCTTGTAATGTACCCAGTAAGTATTTGCAATTGTTTCCAGAAGATCTTGGGTCTACAGGTGGTAGCTTCCTGTTCTTGTCTTAGATACTGGGCTTTGGCTGGATTTGTAGCCATTCTAGTTTCCTTTCAAAGTCAGATATGTTTGGTGAAGTTGTTGGTCAAATCCAAGTTGCTCCTTCCTATGATATGCGTTTTACATTTCTTTTAATATTTTAGAATTATTTATATTTTATTATCTTTATAATAACAATATTTGTAGCACTATATAGCATACACACTTATTGCACACCTATATGTTTCACAGTGCAGGACTTCATATTTTGTCAACATTTAACTGTATTAAAATGATTATAATAATCGTATGTTCCTATATGACTGCTTATCTATGTATTACTGCATAATGCATAAAACACTTTACTAAAAGGCTGTTCTGCTGACATTCACACGTAGATTTCTGATATTACTATTATTATTATATCATTTTTATTGTATTAATATTGTAATATTATTATTATTATTATTGTCAGGAAGTGTTAGCTCAGGTATGTGGGATAAAGTAATATTCCATTTGGTAAAGTATCACAGAACCATTAAACATTTACAAGCTACAGTATGTCCGGGAACCATTACAGATTTATTAGTGGGAATACTTTTACAACATTATTGACTTAATATGGAGATAAGTTGAGCTGGACAACATTTACTATATCAAGTAGCTAAAACTTAGGTAAGAACTTTTATAATGTTAAAATTTAGCGCTGAAAGATACATATAAAATTTCTGTTTGTATCATATAAATACATTTACATATTTTGCAATTTTGTGGATTTGTGATCTGGTTGTATCTTGTGTCTTCATTGAAAATGGTCCCTTTGCTAGGTAACCCAAATGTTAAGCAAACAAAGAAATAAATACATTCCTACAAGGAGATGGTATAAATCAATCCAGATGATACTCAAGAGTTCCTTGCCTAAACAGAATAACTTACTGCATTTA
>NC_056747.1:1287617465-1287652465 GCF_019279795.1 Protopterus annectens
AAAAAGCTGAAACGCAGGCTACATTTCCCATTCATTATCGTGTAAAATGTAACTTTATACAACGCAAGATATAAAATTCCTACTTACAATCCTCCCAAAAAATAAATCTGCCCACCTAATTCAATGCATGGAATAAAAATTAATTCTATTAGCATGAAAACGAAAATTAAAAAAAAAATAATTAAAAGCTAAACAAAATATTAACAACATGAAACCAATAAGAGAATGACATTACAAGCAAAAAAAAAAATTCTAATCAAAATAAAATAAGCTAGTATTTTGTAAAATTTAACAAACACTACCATAAATGTCACTAAGCTACTATATCAAATAAATGAACTTTTATACCCGCTTCAAAAAAACCCCCTGAAACTTACCTCAGAACTACAGCAGAAATCGACTCAGGAGTGTATTCATAAAAATATGCAGAAACCACATAAAGCCCTTTTCAGAAGTATGTTATGTTTATATAAATGAGTTTATGGCTGCGTCTACACGTGTGTCTGTGTTACGAGTACATGGGTGTGCCTGTGTTAGAATATGGAAGTGCGTGTGTACATGTATGTCTAGGCATGCATATGAATCTGTGTGTTTATGTGTCAGTGTGCATATATGTATATATTTGCATGTATGTTTGCGTGTGTAGACATGCATGCAGTGTGTGTGTGTGTGTGTGTGTGTGTGTGTGTGTGTGTGTGTGTGTGGGTGTGTCTGTGTATGTATATATATATATATATATATATATATATATATATATATATATATATATATGTGTGTGTGTGTGTGTGTGTGTGTGTGTGTGCGTGCGCACACGCACGTGCATGTTTGTATGCATGCAGGTTGTGTATGCATAGATGTGCAATGGGGTGCATGTATATGTCAATGCATGCATGAGTGTGTTAAACAACAATGGCCAGATTCCAAAACAGTTGCTCTCAGTGTAAGTCTGCCCTGTTTCTGAAAGACTTGTTCTCAGTGTAAGTGACTTTCTTTGCTGTAAGGCCTATCTATAAACAGGCTTACTCCAGGGGCCAGATTCCAAAACACCTGCTCTCAGCCTGCTGTCAGTGTTAATGGACACTTATTCTGAGAGCAACTCTTTTGGAATTGAGCCCATTGAGTTAAACAAATGAGTGCACTGAGGTGTGTGTAGATAATCATCATCTTTAACATCTTCTGTGTAGCAGACAAAGCTAGAGTCTCCATCACTAAACTATACCTCCTTCCATCCCTCATGGACTTCTTTCAGCTCCTAAGTAATCTTTCCTTTGCACTCACATGTAATTCAAATATACAATTGCACAGTCCATTTTGCACTTGGCCACAGTAGTTGTAACCATTATAGTTGTTCTCTGTGTGATCTTGGCTGGATTTGCCTGACTAATAAGCTTCTCCTGTCTGACATTACCATGTGGAAAGCATTATCTTAGTCCCTTCCATAATCCACACTACATTTATTCCACATCCTTAAATCTGTTAACAAACATAGTGATGCAACATCCTTTCCTGATATTTGCAAGCTCTGGAATAAACTATCACATCAAAGTAAGAAAAACACACAATAAGCACAAATTCAAATCCTTTATGGCCACACAATAAGCACAAATTCAAATCCATTATGGCCACACAATAAGTACAAATTCAAATACATTATGGCCACACAATAAGCACAAATTCAAATCCATTATGGCCACACAATAAGCACAAATTCAAATCCTTTATGGCCACACAATAAGCACAAATTCAAATCCATTATGACCACATAATAAGCACAAATTCAAATCCTTTATGGCCACACAATAAGCACAAATTCAAATCCTTTATGGCCACACAATAAGCACAAATTTAAATCCTTTATGGCCACACAATAAGCACAAATTCAAATCCATTATGGCCACACAATAAGCTCAAATTCAAATCCTTTATGGCCACACAATAAGCACAAATTCAAATCCTTTATGGCCACACAATAAGCACAAATTTAAATCCTTTATGGCCACACAATAAGCACAAATTCAAATCCATTATGGCCACACAATAAGCACAAATTCAAATCCTTTATGGCCACACAATAAGCACAAATTCAAATATTTTATGGCCACACAATAAGCACAAATTTACATCCATTATGGCCACACAATAAGCACTAATTCAAATCCATTATGGCCACACAATAAGCACAAATCCTTTATGGCCATACAATAAGCACAAATTCAAATCCTTTATGGCCACACAATAAGCACAAATTCAAATCCGTTTTGGCTACACAATAAGCACAAATTCAAATCTTTTATGACCACACCCCTTCTCACCAACTAGTTATTCACCTGTGTCAGCACCTGGGGCTTCATTATAGTCTGTATCAACACACTACATACTACCTCCTGAGATGGTAAGGCAGGCATAAGTCAGGGGTCTGTGACTGTGTTACTAAGCAAACAAAGAATAACTGAAAAAAACAGACAAAAACTGCTATGAAAAGGCTTCAATAAACCACAGGTTAAGCTTTTAATAAAAACAGCCATATGTAAATGTTCAAACACCACACGTAAGATAATTAATTCTTCTTCTTTTGGCTTTTCCCGGTTAGGGGTCGCCACAGCGGATCACCTGTCTGCTCATGATTGGCAGTGGAGTTTTATGGTGTTGAGTTGCCAGCCCAGCGCCCAACCTTCCACAGAAGGCACACACATTAACCTATAGGAATGAGTTCAATAAAATTCTCATTATGTAACCCAAAATATTTGTTAGAAACTGCAAAATATATTTTCCTTCCATCTGCTCTAATATTTTGCCTATACGTACACACACACACACACACATACACACACACACACACACACACACATATATATATATATATATATATATATATATTGCTTTGTACACCTGGAATTGTATGCCACTTGTTTCATGAAAAAAAACTAAAACATCAATATTTCCATGTGCTATTCCCAAAGATGTTCAGCAACAAAGTTCGGCATATTCTTGTATTTATAGTCATTAAGATGTTACAATATTCTAATATTAACAGGCCTGAACCTGACCTCTGACCTCTTTGTATTAATTCCTCCTGTATACAGGTTCACAGATACCCCACTGCAGGATTATCTTGCATATGTTTAGGTCTCTCAACTGTGTTTGATTGAACATTGCAGTTCCAGCACTTTCTCATTCTAGAATCCATATCATCTGCTAAGTCCTTCATTTATCTACACCCCTGCTAGTCTATTCTCCTTGTGTAAGGTAGAAGCATTTCCTAATTCTAACAGCCTCCCCTTCCCACATCTATAGCCTATATACAGAGGTCACCATGCCTCTCAACTTTCCAGATTTATGCAGAATGCCCAGATTTTTTGCCTCTTATTTTGGCCTGTTTCTCATAAAAGAAGTGGTTTTCTGGCAAATCATTGAGTACTGAAACCAATAAATAATGATAGCTATTTGAGTTTCAGACGTCATATCCTTCAGAAGTGCATGGTAATGCAGCATCTGTTATTCTGGCAGCTTTCTCTGGTTATAAGAGCAACATTTAAAAGCTGTCGCTCTTTTGACCCTTTGTCCGCCATTATTTTTGGCCTTGTCCAGATTTCTTGTGCTAAGAGTTTGAGAGGTATGGTGAGCAGTGATGGTAGATTCCTGCCTTCCCATTCAGTACTAGGATTATATTACATCCACAATGCAGTTTATACCATTCTGCCTCACATACCAGGAGCCATTGCCCTTCGTATAAATCATGCGTGCAAGAAACAAAAACATATTCTTCCACACAACTGTCCACTATATTCTCCAGATTTGTGGCATTGTAGGTAAACACAATTTGCTACAAAAGCAGCAACTTCACCAGCTTCCTTTCTACTTTGTGTCCCTGTAAAAGTGTGTGGCTTCATCAGTGTGTACAATTAGGCTACATTATCTGATGCCAAGCAAACCAAGATGCAAAACAAACCACAAATTATCTCTGTAACAACCTGCTCTTTGTACCAAGCCCTGTTTCATTAATGGGAGAATAATGATTACTTATTCCTCACCAACCACAAATATACCAGACCTGGAGCAGTACCTGAAAGAACTGCAAAGCCAGTGTTTGGCTCTGCTCTTAATAAACAGCACAGAAAAAGTTCACTTTCAGATAGTTACTTCTTACATACTTAACACATAATCTGCTCAGTCCAGAAGGAACCATTTATTTTTAAATTGCATGGATTCAGCCTGTCTCCCCCTCCCCTTAATTATCTTCCCTTCCAGTATGAAAAAGGCAGCTAATCTGTTAAAAATCAGAGCTGTTTATGTTGAGAGGGATTAGAAAAACACCCCCTTCCAGGCACTGCTCTCAATGAAGGTGGCAGTTTGTTTATAGAAGAAACAGGGTCATTTGTTAAGGGTGGGGAGCTGTTTGTGCAGACTGTTGCTTCCAATTGCCCAGGGGGCAGACAAATGATTGCTAGATAAAGCTGTAATATTGTGTTTACACTGTAATCATAAAGGAAAGCTGAAATCTAGGTAATTTGTAACTGACCTTTCTGTTCTATGCTGACCTAGATTACAGCTGCCCAGTATATTTTGACAGTATGTGCCATCCACAAGTGGTAAAAAGAGTTACTTTTTAACAAGCACTTACCCATCTTTACCATTGTTTGAACTTCTTGAATGCCTACATCATATAGGAGAATTCCAGTTTTCAAAAGATGTTTAAACATAAATCTCTGACTCTTTATAACAGAAAGCATCTCTTTGCAAACGTGGTTCATGAATTACTTATTTAGGGTAATTATAAAATTTAGGGATATTCAGAAATACTAGCAAATTATTATGACGTATCCTAATGAACTAACACACATGCACACATCCACAATGATGAACTGGAATGTAGGTGCATAACTTATATACATAATCATAATTAATGATGTAACAAACCAATCATGGGCTAATATTAGGGTTTCATTAGGAAAAAGCCTCTGAGAGTAGAGGGAAGGGAATCAAAAGCACAAGTGGTATGGTACTATTACAGTCACACTATGCACTCTAAGCCATGCATTTAACACTCTCTCTATGAAATAATGCCTTCTATAATTCCTCTTATTCCAGTCCCGTCTCTCTTCTTATTTAAGTTCACTAGTCTCAGGCTTCATTAAAATCATAAAATCCCTACTTGTCCAGTGTAACTTCCAGGTCACCCATGAGTGTGTGCTAGCTCTCCTCTTCTTTCAGCCTGCATATTAAGCAGAAAAATATTAACAACACATATTTTATTAAAGGGAAAGTATTGGTTGTAGGCTCTTTTGATATGTAAAATTTAAGAAAATACATTTGCAAATGAGGTATTGTTTAGCAAGCTTTTATTTTGCAAAGTAACAGCACATTTCCAAACAGAGATAGTTCTCATTCTTAAATTACTTCGAAATGACTGAATATCCACTCATGTGTTCACTTAATAACCAACTCAATTCAGTTCTATGCAGGGAACTGGAGCTTATTTCAGCATGCAGTGAGCAAAATACAGAGAAACTAATTCTGAATGGGATGCCAGTCTACTGCAAGGTATGCACATATGTGTACACACACACACACACACACACACACACACACACACACACACACACACACACACACACACATGTGCAGTGCATGCACACCTACAAGCAACTTAGAAGATTACCAATTTATTTTCAGTATTATGAAAAAAACAGTACAAACATGACTTTCTGCACATCAGAAATGTTCTTATTGATTGATCAGCTAAATTGGTATCGAGGGTGGCAGCCCAGCTGTTTGCATGAGACATGCCTGGAATGCATGGAAACTCATGGTGAATATTCCACAGAGGCAAGGAAATGCATAGACAATGCACAAGACATATCCTTGTGAAGGACCCGTTACTTGCCTTATGCAGCGATAAGCTCTATGTTTCCTTCAAGCTCACCCTACTTGTGTAGTTGTCACCCTTCACCAGAATTTGCAGAATATTCTACATAAAAAGTTCACTTTAGTGTTCCTCTTTTTGCAGAATAGTTAGCAATGAAGCTGTTGCCTCTTGTAAACCTGAATTTAAACATAGCGATGTTCACAAGGTCCATTCCTCCATACATGTAAAAGAAAACACTTGTACTGCTGAAAATGCAGTTTTATTCAGTTAACAATCTTAAATAGGTTCATAGGTAGGTAGGTACTAGGCTATTGGCCCTAGGGCCTATACAAGCTTAGCCAAAAAAAGGTACCCTGGCTTTTGCCACCCAAGAAAATTATTTTCCTGTGCCCCTGTCAAGCAGAACCACAGAAGTGATCCCCGGGGTGAATTTCCTATTACCCATCCAATCATCAAGATTTTTCTTGAAGAGTGCTAATGTGGAGCTCTGTTTGACATAGATAGGTAGTCTGTTCCAGAGTATAGGAAGTCTCTGGAACATGAATCTATCCCTCCAGCATGTTCCATTTATTGTGGTGACAAGGTTTAGGTCCCTAGAGAGTATAGCTCAGAGGGATTGGGATTTCTTTAATGGAGCATGTCCAACAGCTCTGGGTTTGACATAGCTTTGTATGTTAGGCAGAGATCGCCTCTGAGTAGGCGATATGCGACAGAGTAAAGCTGGAGCTTTTTGAGTCGGTCTGCGTAAGGCATCTGTTTGAGGCCAGTAATCCTCTTTGTGAGGTATTTTTGCGGCCTTTCCAGTATGTGGTAGTTCATGGGTACAGAGTTTTTACCAAAGGGGATGACAATGCACTTTTTGGCATTGAGTTTGAGACCATGGCTTTGACACCAGGCATCTGTCTCAGTGAGGCCCTTTTGTAGGATGTCCACATTATTAGGAGTTTCGATTATGGCTCCTAGTTTGCAGTCATCTGTGAATTTAGTTAGCCAAAGACCTTCTGTGTTAGCCTGTACTTCAGAGAAGTAGATACCAAACAGGAGAGGGCCCAGGACTGAACCCTGTGGTACTCCACTTGTCGCTGGTCTGAAGTCTGATTTGGAGTCTGCTACCTTCACAGTGTGGGTACTGTCAGTAAGCCAGTTGGCAACCCATTTTGTGACATAGGGATTTATACCTAGTTTAGTGAGTTTATCTATAATTCCAGAGTGGGGGGATGGTGTTGAATGCTTTGGCGAGATCTAGATAGGCTGTGTAAACCACCTTATCCTCATCTATGGCTTTGTTGACTGCTTCAAAGAAGTCTATTAGGTTTAGGAGACATGATCTGCCTTTTACAAACTCGAACTGTGTGGGTTCCAGAGTTTGGAGATCTCCAATGTCTTTGTTTATGAGTTCCATGATGATACGTCCCATGGCCTTGCAGACCAGGCTCGTCAGGCTAATGGGGCAGTAGTTCCCGGGGTCTGTTGTGGCCCCCCCCCCTTTGTGGAGTGGGATAACCATCGCTGTGCACCATTCAATGGGCACAAAGCCTGAGGTGAGGCTATGATTGAACATGGTACTTAGGTGGGGTGCCAGTTCATTCTGTAGTTCATGTAGAAGGCAGCCTGGGATGTTGTCAGGTCCCACAGATGCTGTGTTCTTAGCTTTGGAGTGTGAGATTTTTACCTGTGCAGCCATGATTACAGGAACTTTGCATTCTTCCGGTATAAAAATGGGCCCTTTAGGGAGCGAGAGGGGGGTAAAGTTAACACTGAACCTATCTGCCAGGATGTTGGCAATATCAGTTGGTTCTGTATATTTAATGTCATTGTGCTGTAACTCAGAGCAGATCTGAGTGTTGCCATTGAGATTCTTGACATAGCTATAGAATGCTTTGTGGTTGTCTTTAGAATCAGTGGCAATTTTGTTTTCACAACTAGCTTTGGAGGATTTTATGAGGGATCTCAGCTTCTTACTGAAGCTGACTAGGCAGTTTCTCCAATCATGGGAGTTTACTCTTTTTTGCAACAGTTTCTTTCTTCTATTGTAGAGTTTATTTATGGCAGAAGACTACCAGATTGGCTTCCTTTTTTTGGAGGATAGCATCTTGGTTCTGTTAGGGATAGCACGATCCATGCACTCGTGTAAGTGCTTATAAAGTGCATTTGTGTAGGATTCAGCAGTTGTACCTCTATTGTCCATCTGCATGGGTGTTGTGAAGTTTGCCACTTCTATCTTAAGAAGCATGAAGTTGGCTTTGGAGAAATTTTTTACGGTTGTTTTCCTAATGGGGGTTGGGAGCGGGATGTGGATGTCTAGGGTGATTAGCTTGTGGTTGGATCTGGCCAACGAGGAACTGACCTCTGGTGTGGAACACCGGTCGCCCATGTTGGTGATGACCAGGTCTAGGATATTGCTGCCCCTGGTGGGGGTGTGGATACGTTGATCCAAGGTGTTGGAATTGATGATTTCCAGAAAAAGGTTGAGCAAAAGAGTTGGTACATGAGTAGTTTTCCCAGTTAATAGTGGGGTAGTTGAAATCACCCATTATTAGGGTGTTGGGTTGTACCTTAATATTTTCCAGTGTATCAAGAAAAGAGGAGTGGGGATCCTGGGGCATGGTGGGGGGTATGTAGCAAGCTACAATCTGGAATGCAGTTTTTCTCAGAGTTAGTTGAGCTTGGATAATCTCGGATGCATTATGCTGAGCAACTAGCTTGGAGGTGTGGATATCCTTAATGAATATGGACACTCCTCCACCTTTGGTGTTTTGGTCCGGGTTTGGTGGCCGAAAGGTGTGGTATGAATTATAGCCTGGTAATGCAGGGGTGCTCTCTGGAGCTTTGAACCAGGTCTCTGTCACTGCACAGATGTCGATGTTTTTCATTTTAAAGAGTGCCTCGAATTAGTGCATTTTGAGGTTTAGACTTCTAGCATTCAGTAGCATTACCCTCAGATGTCACGTGTATACATTTTAGATGTAAAAAAATGAGAAAGAGATCTTTATTAAATTAGTGTGGATGTGGGAAAAATTATATTTTAATAAATATGTGATTTTCTGTACATTGATTACCCATATATACTCAGTTCTGCAGTTTAAAAAATTTTAGACCTGTGAATTTACTTTTCTTATATTCATCATCACACTATATTTTATCTTCCATTGACCTAATGCAAGAGACCCTGAATGCTATATATTCCAAACCAAATACAAATTGATAATAGTGGAGACTTAACCATTTTCTGGAAAAAACAGATGGTACATCAACTAAATGTATATGCAGCAGGAAACAGCTTGGCATAGCTTGTGAGAGAAGGTATCAGACCCAGTCCTATGACAGGCAAAAGTACAATAGTAGATATATTTATCATGAAGATAAATTATTAGCCCTACACTTTGTTGTAACTGCAGTGAGTGAATACTGTCAGTTCTTACCATCATGGAATTTAAAATGGGAAAATTATCACCCACACTCATAATAACCATTTCTGTTCTCAAACCCAGTGAATCCATATGGAAAATACAGCTACAATTCCTAAATTGGGAGCAAATATATAACTGTCAAAATCCAACAGTATTCTCAACCTTCTATGATGTACTAATGCCCAAACAAGATAAACTATTGCCTCTACAAAAACAACAATTTATCTGTACTAAACAAAAAAAAAAAAAAAACACCATGGTTAATAACCACAAATTAAAACCAGACTCAAAGTGTGCCTAGATTCAATAAAGGATGTAAAACAGAAGGCTTCCATATGCTAAGAAAAAGCCCGAGAATAAATGCCAATAAAGCTAAACTGAACTTTTTATGTTCTCTGCAAACTCAAAGAACTGAGTTGATTCTGGTCGGCCGTTATAAGTATCAATAAAATATTTACAAAACGTATTACCAATGCATAGGCCATCATAAGTATCAATAAAATATTTACAAAACCTATTACCAATACATAAGCCATCATAAGAAATATTAATGAACTGAAAGACATCATATACTCCCCTCCTCCCTTTCAGAAAAAAATATTTAATAACATTCTTCTGGCCACCCCACAATCATGCCCCCCCCCCATATATATGTGTGGGCTTTGTAGCTATAGGATGTGGTTAAAGCATTCTGATCCTTTTTGGATATTATACTGGCTTGTCTATATTAATTCAAAGCACGCACACACACACACACACACACACACACACACACACACACACTCACACACACACACACACACACACACACACACACACACACACACACACACACACACACACACACACCAAAAGGGTGATACAACTGCCTTCCAACATTTCACTGGAAAACATAATGGCAGATGTGTGCTACTCATTTTTGAAAGGGTACAGTTTCAGTACAGGAAAATGTACTTTGAGCTTGCTGGTGAAAGACTGCAGATCATAGCTTGTTAAACTTTCAGCTTGGAAGAAAAATGCTAACAAAACACACTTACAAAGGCCAGCACTATAGGAAGGGGGGATGGTATATCAACATATACTCCTACTGATAAGAACATCCAGTCATGACACGTTGATATCTGCCCTCCCTTCTGTGTGTTCAAGAGCATTGATAGGCACTAATGTGGCTCTCCAGCCTCCACTAGGGGGCAGCATTGTGCTGCAAAAAACACACCCTACCCCTGAGGAAAAATAAGTTGACTATCAGGAACACACACCTAGCTGCCCCATCCCTGGCCAACCCTCCAGCTTCCCAGTTTGCTAGTTAGTCACGGGTTGCCAGCATAACATGTCTAAATATCCTCATGGACAGTGGTAATCATTATTAATTATCATAGACTCAGTCTTCCACAAACTTCCCTTACCAACTACTGACAATTAATGGGATTAGTAAGGCTAGGCTTGTAAGGGCTCCATGGAGACTAATAATCTCATATGAACCTATAAAATTAACTTTACCTTCCACTCCATATGGAATGGGCAGCATTCTCTATTGGGCAGCACAGTGGTGCAGCGGTTAGCATTGTCACTTCACAGAAAGAGGTTCTCCAGTTCAATTCTTGTCTGGAGTGGTTTCTGTGTGGAGTCTGTATGTTCTCCCTGCACTTGTGTGGATTTTCTCCTGGTGCTCCAGTTTCCTCCCACATTCCAAAGGCATGCATCTGGACCATTTCTCCCTGGGTCTCTGGTGAAAATGGTCTCTGTCCCAGTCGGACTTTCCTTGTAAACGAATGTTAAATAAATAAAAATATCACAAGGCAACATCACAATTTAAAATTCCATCTGAGATCACTAGTGACTGGACACCCTGTACTACAATGTCAAAAGACTCTAACAAATAAAAGGCTTACCTAAATTCCTTAATGAAACTCAGCAACCAAGCATGATAGCAGTGAAAAAAAATTCTAGCTCCCCAACGACCATGAAAGGTTGGTTATCTTACAAAACTTAGCCAAAAGACCACTCATTCATTATAAAGCCCTACCTCTAAGATCACAATAAACCACCCAGATCACAAATAAAAAGTATCTCATTACCAATTAACACAAAAACTTCACTCTTGGTTTTTATAACACCATCTTAACAAGCAATGGTCCCCTTAATTGCAATGACTTTCTCACAGGAATTCTATAAACTTCCCTAAACTCCTAGTCCTTCCAGCAACAGTCCTGCTACCTACTCCCATATCTCTGTAGAAGACCCCCTCCAGATTTCATCCTTCCTCAATGTCTAATACAGTGAGAAAAAAGAAATACTAAAACATGTCAGCAAAATCAGGCATGATGCCACCTCAGAGGTAGACAGCTCATTCCCTTTGTTCCTATCCATATTAAAAAAACTCCTCCTCCTCCCTTTACACCTCATTATTCCTCTATCCCTAAAGCTAAACATCATGCCTACAATCTAGAAATCTGCAACAATAAAAAACTAATTGTTAGACATATATATATATATATATATATATATATATATATATATATATATATATCAACAACTACTACTTGTGTGCATATTTGGAAGCCGCGGTGGTACAGCGGTAGCGTTGTTGCCTCACAGCAAGAGGTTCTCCTGGTCAATTCTCGGCTGGAGTGGCTTCTGTGTGGAGTCTGCATGTCCTCCCCACAGTCGCGTGGCCTCTGAAAGACATGTATGAATGCGCATGCCTTCGCTGAAGGTTGGGTGTTGGGCTGGCAACTCGGCACCATAAAAATCAACTGCCAGTCATTAGTAGACCAGAGTTCCGCTGTGGTGACCCCTAACCAGGAAAAGCCGAAAAGACAAACAAACTACTTGTGTGCATATTTCAGTTATGTGTAATAATATGTTTAGCCACAGGATGGCAGTGATTTCTAGTGGACACATAGTAATAATCTTGATGTAATTTCCTGTTCCTTGTGCAGTGTGTTTCATGACAATAAAAAGTACCTCAGTTTAGACTGCAGTCAGCCTGTAAGCATCTATTTGCTGTGCCCAGAAGAAGTTTTTCTAACAGGTTATGGGCCAGACACCTAGACATAACCAGCTACAGCAAATTTATTTAACATTTGTTGACCGGGAAAGTCCAACTAGATTCCACAAATCCTGTTTTCAGCGTAGGCCCAGGGAGAAATGCCCCAGAAGCATGTCTTTAGAATGTGGGAGGAAATCAGAGTAGTGTAAATACAAAAACTGCTAACTCCAAACTGGTAAAACAGGAATACTCCTCAAAAAAACACATAGAGCACTGCTGTAGCTGCCAAGTCTTCTTTATTAACACATTCTGGTACCTTGGCTCCACCGGCCTTCAATGGAATGAATACATATAAATCAGGCAGTTTTTTATAGTCCATCACCATACTCAATTCAACCAATAAATTCATTAATCAATTAGAAAACATTAATTAACTTTGCTTAAACACACTTCATTATAAAACAGAGATGTGCCCCCCCCTACACAGCATACACTCACACTTCATCATTGACAAAATAGCAAAAGTGAACTGTAAACCATGTTAATTCATAAAAAAATACACAGTGCATTACCAAAAATCCTATAACAAATTCATTTATTAAATAATTTCATCAATGTATTTATATTAAACACTGGTAAAGACATACACAATTCATAAAAATATATATAGATTGCAACCTCCCTGAGCCCTATTATACTAAATAATAACTTGAATATTTTCTTTTGTAAACATGTTTGTGTTCAGAGATATGCTGTACTATTTCTCCTTAATATATTATTTCATTAATCTGTATGTGAAATATTGTGCAATGAAATCCTAGTTGTTTCCTAAATAACAAATAAATACTAAATACCCCACTCTATTTCTAAATTTAAACCTTTTGGGAACAAAGTGCCAAAATAAACTATTAATTTTGATTCCAACTGAACTAGTTTCCTTTTAAATTCATCACCCCCCAAATTTTGTTCATAATATGGCTTTGCCAGTACACTAAAGAAAAATTATCTATGTCACCTCCATGTGTACTGTAAAAGTGCTGTGCCACTGGACTATCCAGTCTCTTATTTCTAACATCTCCTAGATGTTCTAAAATTCTGAGTTTAACCTTTCTCTTTGTCTGTCCCACATACCATTTACATGGTGTGCATCCACATCCAGTGATGTAGACCACACCACATGAATTACAATTAAACTCATTTTTTACAAATAATTTCTTCCCATTGATGGTCCATCCATCCACATTTTTTATTTTTCCACACACTTTGCAACCCCCACATGGAAATACACCCTTCCTTTCTACTACCTCAGTTTTATTTCTCATCCTTAGTAGTTCTCTCAAATTGTTAAACCTCCCATATGAAAAAACAACCTTCCCAGGGAACAAATTACCTACTGCTTCATCACCACAAATGATGGGCCAAAGATCATTGACCAACTTTCTGAGTGCCCCAGAAAAAGGGGAACATTTACTAACAAAAAAAACAGGGTTTCAATTCATGCAAGTTATTATTATCAATAACTTTCCTGCCTTGAACTAACTTTCCATTTGATCTCTTGAATCCCCTTTTATTTCCCAATTTTTCTAGGGCCTCATTACTACATTCCATTTTGTAACCATGTTTTAATAACCTATCCCTGACCAATGCAAACTCCCTCTCTAAAATCTTTACATCAGATGTATTAGTTTGTATTCTTTTGAATTCCCCATATGGAAGTGACTTGATCAAATGATCAGGATGAACACTACTTGCTTCCAGAAAACTGTCCACTGCAGTTTCTTTGTGGAAAGGTTTGTACTGCAACAAGACATTACCATCAACATAAAATTCAACATCCAGGAATTGCATACATTTCCTATTTACTCTATAGGTAAATTGTAAACCAAATGTATTGCAGCCTAACAAATGGCCCATAATTTGTGGTGATGAAGTAGTAGGTAATTTGTTCACATGCAGATTAATGAAATAATATATTAAGGAGAAATAGCACAGCATATCTCTAAATACAAACATGTTTACAAAAGAAAATATTCAAGTTATTATTTAGTATAATAGGGCTCAGGGAGGTTGCAGTCTATATATTTTTTTATGAATTGTGTATGTCTTTACCAGTGTTTAATATAAATAAATAAATTGATGAAATTATTTAATAAATGAATTTGTTATAGGATTTTTGGTAATGCACTGTGTGAGATGTATGTATATTTTTTATGAATTAACATGGTTTACAGTTCACTTTTGCTATTTTGTTAATGATGAAGTGTGGGTGTATGCTGTGGGGGGGCACATCTCTGCTTTATAATGAAGTGTGTTTAAGCAAAGTTAATTAATGTTTTCTAATTGATTAATGAATTTATTGGTTGAATTGAGTATGGTGATGGACTATAAAAAGCTGCCTGATTTATATGTATTCATTCCATTGAAGGCCGGTGGGGCCGAGGTACCAGAATGTGTTAATAAAGAAGACTTGGCAGCTACAGCAGTGCTCTATGTCTTTTTTGAGGAAACCAGAGTACCCAGAGGAAACCCATGAGAACGCAGGGAGAACATGCAAACTCCACACAGAAGGCACCCCAGCTGAGAATTGAACCAGAGAACCTCTTGCTGTGAGGCGACAGCATTAACCATTGCACCACTGTGCTGCCCAAATAAGTGCAAGATACAGTGACAGATAAAGTAAGAAGAAAAGTGGTAAAGATGGCTACCAACACTTCTTCAGCAGAGCTTTCAGTACCAAATCTAATGAACCAGAACTATCAGTCTTGGAAACTGAAGATGAAGATGCTTCTAATAAGAGAATTAATGCATTGAAATGTGTAAATGAAGTCAGACTGGCAGAACCCATGGATGAGTGGATAGAAAAAGGTCAAAGGTCACAGAGCACAATCTCCATTTGCATAGATGATGAATAAATTATATGTATATGCAACTGTAAAACTTCTAAAGAAATGTGGGAGAAACTGCAACAGGTACATGAAAGACCTAATCTCAGCAATAAACTCTATTTAATTAAAAAACTATATGAGGCCAAGCTGATGAAAGACAAGAATACACAGGATTATATAAGGCATACCTTAGAAATGGTTGAGAGGCTGACCGGTACTGGGGAGGATATAAAAGACTTTCACATTGCAGCACTTTTACTTAGTGGTCTTCCTGAAAGTTACGAGACACTTGATGCACGTCCAGATGATGAACTGACATTAGAGTACGTTAAAGCCAAGCTTGTGGATGCATGACAGAAAGCATAAACAGTGAAAGTATGTCCAGTGCAGAGGCTGCTTTAAAGATGAAAAACAGTAAAAATATGCAGCTAGAAGCATCTAAATGCTTTGTGTGCAAAAAAACAGGACACTTAAAGGCAGATTGCAGAATTTGGAAAGCTAGAATGCAAAGTCAAGCTAAATCACAAGTTAAGAATGTCTAGGAAGAAGCAGATGTCACTTCAGGCACTGAGTATGCATTTGAGTCCAATGTGGCACCTCATCTGTGCAAGCATGGCGTGTTGCCTCAGGGGCTACAAGTCACATGACCAATGACAGACATTTCTTCACTCAACATAATCAAAGCAAAACAGAAAAAAATCACCACAGCTAATGGGTAAGTAATAACATCAGAAGGAATCGGACACAGTTTTATTTACTGTCCTAGCTCTCAGAATATCACCGTAAAGATACATTTGAGAAATGCTCTGTATGTGCCTGATTTTGAAAGTAACCTATTGCCAGTGAAGAAGCTTACAAACCAGGCAATGTATTGACTTTCCAATGTGACAGTTGTGTCATCACAAAAGGGAATTGCTTACTTGCAAAGGCCAAAATCACAGATGAACAGTATCAGCTGAACTGCAGTGAAATGGTTAATACAGCCAAAGAGGAAAAAACATTCAAACTGCATTTACACTTGACACAGATGTCTTAGGCACAGAACTCCTGACACCATAAAGAAAATAGTTGAGTTCAAATAATGAAATATACCAGTTGCATTAAGGGAAAATGATGAGAAACCCTTTTCCAAGGCAGAGCAACAGCAGAGCTCAAAAACCTCTGGACTTAATTCATTCAGATATTTGCGGTCCAATGAAAAACATGACTCCAGCAAAGGAAAGGTATTTTCTTAGTTTCACTGATGATTACTCCAGGTACACCACATTGTACCTGTTGCACAAGGATGAAGTGCCAGCGAAGTTAGAACAGTATCGAGCTCAACTAAGTAATACATTTGGCAGAATGCCCAGAGTGCTACTTACAGACAATGGGTCTGAATATACAAGTGGCACAACGCAAGCCATTCTCAGAAAACATGGAATTATGTTCCAGACCACTATACCATATAACCCAGAATAAAATGGGGCTGCAGAGAGAATGAATCGGGCTCTCTGTGAGAGTGGAAGGAGCATGCTTTTCGATGCTGATATGCCAACCACATACTGGGAGAGGCTATCATGGCTGTCTGCTATCTCCAAAATTGCTTGCCAGGAAAAACAACACAGAAAACTCCATATTAACTGTAGAACAGAAAGAAACCAGATTTGAGATGCATCAAAATTTTTGGAAGTAAAAGCTATGTGCACATTCCAAAGGAAAACCATATGAAATGGGATCTATGTGCATAGAAAGGTATACTTGTGGGTTACAATGAGTCACAAAAAGGATACAGAACTCTACATCCAGACGCAAACAAGGTAACAGCAGAAGTGTGATTGTTGATGAAAGTTCTGTGTGTTCAAAATTTCAAGAACTGACACTAACTGTTCAGGCTGAGGAAAAATCCACATCTGTGTAACAAGAAAAACAGGAACAAAGCTGCACAGAAATAGAAATAGAAATTATTGCAAGACAATTCATAAACTGATAAAGAAGACATTGAACCATAAATGACTTCAGTCAGGAAATCAACAAAATCACAATATGGTATCCCACCTAAACTTTTGTCTTATATGGCTTGCATAGCAGTTCAGGTTGAGACCGGTTCATGGGAGATTGGCATAATGGTTAAAGTGTTTACCTTACATACACAAGGTACAGGGTTTGAATCACACAGGGGATAATTGGCTAGGCTTAAAATGGCTTGCAAAGGCAGTTAGCCTATAATCTATGAAACCTATGAAACCTATATAGATGCAAAAACTACCGCCACATGAGAAGCAAATGTGAATTAGAGCTGCTGATGAAGAGATGACATCACTCAATGAGCACTAGACATAGACACTTTCAGAGCTGCCTCAAGCTAAACCTGTAATCGGGTGTAACTGGGTGTTTAAAGTGCAAGGTAAACCTGTAAATGGGTGTTTAAAGTGCAAGGTAAACCTGTAACCGGGTGTAAATGGGTGTTTAAAGTGCAAGGTAAACCTGTAATCAGGTGTAAATGGGTGTTTAAAGTGCAAGGTAAACCTGTAATCGGGTGTAAATGGGTGTTTAAAGTGCAAGGTAAACCTGTAATCGGGTGTAAATGGGTTTTTAAAGTGAATTGTGACTGAAGGGAAAGTCAGTAGGTACCAAGCAAGGTTAGTTACAAAAGGATACTTACAATAATTTGGCGAAGACTATGGTGCTACTTTTGCTCCAGGTGCCAAACAAAGTACTTTAGAACACTGATGACAGTGGTGGCTTCACAGAAAATGATTGTGAAACATCACAATATCAAGACAGCTTTTGTTAATGGAGATACAGTAGAGGAAGTATACATATCACAGCCAGAAGGACATGTGAAAAGTAGAAAAGACCATCTTGTTTGCAAACTGTAAAACCCCGTATGATCGTAAACAAGCGGCTTAAGCATGGAACTCAAAAGTAAACAACGTTCTGCTGGATGAAGGATTCGTGCAAAGCAGGGCCCGTACATGCCTGCACTCCAAACGTATACATGCCGAATGGATGGGTGGCCTAATGGTTAAGGTGTTTGCCTTACAAACACAAGGTACAGGGTTTGTGTCTCACAGGGGATAATTGGCTAGGCTTAAAATGGCTCGCAAGGGCAGTTAGCTTAGCTTAGTACTAACCTATGAATTATGTTAGTCTATGTGCATGACTTGATTATCATTTATAAAAGGAATAATGAAACTGGAAATTTAATAATAGAATTCAATCAGCACTTTGAGACTAAAGATCTTGGTGAGGTGACATACTTACATACAGCATGAAGAGGAAGGCAGTTTTCTGTTGAACCAGAGTGCAAACATTGATTCAATTCTTCAACAGTTCAACATGGTTGAGGTTAAAGGAGTGAGCACACCCATGGACATAGCTTATCCAAAGTTGGAAGGAGAGGAAGCTCTTCTACCATCTAATGAGCAGTACAGACAAGCATCGGGGGCACTTCTGTACATTAGAACCCCTACACATCCAAACATTGCAGCAGCCACGTCACGTCTCTGTAGGCATGTAAGTAAACCACATTAAAGAGACTGGAATTCAGTAAAAAAGTTAAATCTCAAAGACACAAAAGGACTGAGTTTAAAGTTGTCAGCAATGGGTGACTTAAATCGCACAGGATATGTGGAATCTGATTGGGTGAGTGACCTCAGCACACGCAAATATACAAGTGGTTACTTGTTCAAATTATGAAACAGTCTTGTATCCTGGTTTAGCAAGAAACAGATCTCAGTGACATTGTCTTCTACAGAGGCAGAATATATATCTGCTGCCTATGCCAGTCAAGAAGCATTGGGTTGTGGCAGTTACATGAAGATCTTGGAGAACCAGTGTCCCAGCCTATGGTCCTATGTGAGGACAATCAGGGAAGCATCAAGCTTGCAACCAGTGAGAAGATCAATTCAAGAACTAAGCATATTGATGTCAGGTTTTGGTTGAACAAAAAAAAAGTGACTGTGCTTTCAGACTGTGAAACTGATAAAATGATTGTAGATGCTATGACAAAGCCACTCACAATAAACAAGTTTGTAGAGTTTAGATCACAAATGGGGTTGACTTAAGTAGTAGTTGTTGAGTGGGGATGTTAGACATATATATATATATATATATATATATATATATATATATATATATATATATACACACACACACACTTTCAGTGCACACCACCAAGGTTCTAAACCCGCACCTTTCCCTCTAAATTATCTTTCTCCTTCTCTCAGCATTGAAACGCTGATACCTGCTAACATCACCTATAGACATCTCTACCTTGCCTCTTTACATTTATTCTGCACTAATTTCTGCTCTTTGCTCCATCCTCTCTCCAGACTTCTAACTATTTCCCACCAATCTCTGCTGTCTCCCCTATCACTGTAATTCCTTGTAATAGCTTCCTGTTTAAATGGCCTCTACTATACATTCTTTTTTTATTGTCCTTTAGATACAAGTGGACTTTCTGCTCTACACACCTACACTAACAAACCCTGCTACTTGTGCATTTTACATGAAATGCATTTCTAGCTGCCCCCCCCCCATAAGCTCCTTATCACAAGCTATATTTCTCTAGTTGTATTACATAAAATAAACTGTAGAGCTTACTGATAGTTTTTTTTGTGAATTCTGATGACTCTTAAAGTCCTTTCATCTCGGTCCATTCACCCTCACTCCACTCCCCTACCCTATGCCCATTCCCGCCCACCCCCACTTTCCTTACATTTATACTCTCTACACCACAGTTCTTCACATTACTCAAACCAATCACCTCTCTCCACCAATTAACAATCCTCTCCACTTTTCCACTCCCACCATAGTCTCCTCCCACCTAGTCTCACTAAATCAGTCTCTCCTCTCCCTGTACCTTCCTACCTTGCCTCTATCTCCAATAAACCTACTACATATAAGCAGCTCCCCTCACTATACTTATTGCTACTTACTCTTACCTGTCTTTAAACTCTTACTCCTTATATCTCACTCGGTGTTTATCTTTTCGTCATGATCCGTGCATATCTTTTTACTTCACTTCTCATCTTCCTTTCTCTATCAAGCTCTTACCACATCGCACTCACTCTTATCAAACACCACCACCCACTGTCTCCATCACTCGCATTAACAGCACCACCCGTCACTCACAGCTAAACTCGCCTTCTTTCTGTTATTTCACACCTTCACGCCTCTTCAAGATTAACACCTTTCCAAGCACCTCACTCTTCCCTACTCTGAAGTCAAGAAGGTCTGCTAATATAGACTTCTTCACACATATTATTACTTTCATGGATACACCTCTCCTGGATGGGGGCATCCATCCCAACCCAGATCCACTTCCCACTACCTCTCACAACCACATACCTCACACCTCACCTGTCTACTTCTCACCCCTACCCCCTCTCCCTCTCCAAAAACTTTAAATATCTGCTCTTTAAATATTCAAAGCCTTGTAAATAAGATCACAGAACTACATTCCTGGATTGCTAACATTTCCCCCATATCCTAACTCTGTCAGAAACCTGGTTAAAACCACATATCACAAACACTGAAATCCTACCCCCGGTTTATGCCATCTTTCGGTCTGACAGAACCAAAAAGAGAGATGGAGGCATTGCCATCTTCTTCTCTGACCAGCTTAATCTCTCCCCAATCTCCATCTCTATACCTAGCTTTGAGCCCAATCTCCATCTCTATACCTAGCTTTGAGCCCAATCTCCATCTCTATACCTAGCTTTGAGCCTGCTGAACTTATTATTGTAAACTGTCACCTAAACTCACACAAAAAAAATTGATGTAGCCTCTATCTATATCCCTCCAGGGAACAATATTCCTATCCTTGAGAACATTCTCTCATGCATTGCTCAGTATTTATCGTATAAAACCATCATCCTTGGTGATGTAAACACAGACTGGACTAAACTTACAACTATATCTCCTAATCTCAGCATCAGTCTTCACAGCTTCCACCAACTCATCTCCTCCCTTACTTCCACTAACAAAAGGTCCATGACTAGCCCTACCCTAGACTGGATCCTCACCTCATATCCCAGCCTTTATAATAACCCTGAGACATTTCCAAGCTCTTTAAGTGACTATTTTCCTACCTATATCCAAAGATTCTTCCAGCAACCACCTAAAGACCACATTTATAGAAAATGTAAACTCACCAACTTCAGTCCAGTTACTTTTAACTCTAAATTGTCCAGCATAAACTGATCCTTCCTTCATCAGCTCCCTCTCATCATGGCTGTTAAATCATTCAGTCAGATATTCCTAGACATACTTAATACACTAGCACCTACCAGAAAGATCAGATTAAGATCTAACTTCACCCATTGGCTCACCAAACATACCCATTCCATTATGCATAAAAGAGATAGTGTCTGGAAGGCTTGGGTCAAAAACAAATCCCCTCATCTACTTCAAAAGTACAAAGAGCTCAGAAACCTTTCAAAAAAACATATATATTAACAATGATAAGAAGAATTTCTTCTGCTCCACCCAATCAAACCACAGAATATTCCAAAATAAATGTTGGACAGCCATTAATAATCTTCTTCATCCTGGCAACTGTACCACTCCCAACCCCTTCCCACATAACACAGCTACTGAAACAGCCACTCTCCTAAACAGCTATTTCACAGAAACAGTTCAAAAACATACTCAAATAGCAACACTTCCACTACCCCTCCTTCATCCCCCAATAAAACACCTTGCAATAGCTTCTCATTTAAACCATTTCCCACCACCTACATCAAATCTTTTTTGATCAAACTCAAACATTGTTCCCCCTCTGCTGATAAATTACCTTCTTACTTTCGTAAAATTGCTGCAGCGTCCATTGCCTAACCTGTTTCTATACTCATAAATCGATCCATTACTGAAGCCTGTGTCCCTGACATATGTAAATCCTTCTTTACAATCCCAGTACATAAGGGTGGAAATTTTACCGGCCCTTCTAATTACAGGCACATTGCCATCCTGTCCCCTATCTCCAAAATTCTTGAGAAGTGCATACATACCCAGTTACTCAAACACCTGCTTGACAATAACCTGCTAACGTCCATCTTACTGCACTACTTTCTTTCACGCAGACAGTGGCTGAGGCCTTTGACAACAACATGCTGATATCCTGCTTATTTCTCGATCTCTCTAAGACCTCTGATACGGTCTCTCACTCTAAACTTCAAACTAAACTCTCAGACCTCAATCTCTCTAGCTCCTTAGTAAATTGGTTTTCCAGCTACTTTTCCAATAGGCAACAATCTGTTCACTGGCAAGCTGTCTTCTCTCCCTTCCTTCCAGTCAACACAAGAGTTCCTCAAGGATCAGTCCTGGCCCCTCTGTTGTTCAATATTTTCACTAGCAAGCTACATTCTGCTTGTAAGCTCTCAACTCTATTACAGTATGCTGATGATTCCACATGTATCACCATCACCCAAAGTATTTCTAATCTCTTAGCACTCACTCAGGGCACCTTCTCATCTGTCGAAACATGTCTCTCTGATAATCAGCTAGTACTAAATCCTAAAATAACTAAACTCCTCCTCTTCTTTCCTAGAACACTGGCACAACACAAATCATCCTTTGCCAACACCTCCCTCAACAATACTATCATTAAAGCTGAACTTCATACCAAACTACCTGACACCATAACGGACAACAAACTAAAATTCAAACTACACATCCAACAATGTATTAAAAAAAAACAGAAACTTGGACTACTTTACAGGAATCAGAAATTCCTTACATCTTCCTCCAAACTTTCTGTGGCTCATTCACTCCTTTTACCATGTCTACTTTACACTGCCCCTGTCCTTATTAATATTCAGTCTATCAGGTGGCCTAATGGTTAAGGTGTTTGCTTGCAAGCACAAGGTGCAACGTTTGAGTCTCACAAGGGATAATTTTCTAGGCTTAAAATGGCTCGCAATGGCAGTTAGTTTAGTACGAACCTATGAACCTACTGACCAAACTTGACCAAACATACAATAAAATAGCCAGATTTGCCACTAACCTTCCTCACAGTTCTCATCACTGTCTGGCCCTAAATAAACCACAGTGGCCCGAATTCTCTCACCAACTACTTCCTCAATTACATATCACACCCTCCATTCTCTATAATGCCTCTTCATGCCCCTCCCTCTCCAAATTAGTATCTTATTAGTATCTTACTACACCCTCGTCCGACACCTTCACACAACTGACAAACACCTTCTTGACATCTACAAATCCAGCAAGAACATTGGAAAGTCCCTTTACAAGTACTCAGTAGCTCATGTCTGGAGAACACTCCCCCTCAATATAAGAAATATTTCACAAAAACTCCAGTTTAAAAGAGAATTAATACACTGTACAAAAAACTTGAGTCTGCCCATGCCAAGCCCCCACATGACATCTACAGTATATTGTCTCTACACCCCCTCTTTTGGGGTTCGTCCCCCTCTACTCTATTAGAATTACCTCCTCGTTTCATTTTCTCTCTTACATGTAATTTCAGTGTTTTTACCTTCTTGCATCAAAAAGATGGAACTTAAGCCAATGCTAAGTCTCTTTAGTTAAACAACTGAGACTACCTCGTATACATTGTATACATCTGTAATGTCATTTTCATTGGATTATTGAGCTTCTCTGCTATTGACTTATCTCATTATGTTATGTGATTGTACTTCTGACCGTTATGTTACTGTATGTCTTTTGTATGTATGTATATTGTTTGGAGCTTTTCTCCTGGGGTCCCCACTGAAAATGGGCTCTTGGCTCAGTTGGACCAACCCGGTTAACAAATGTCAAATAAATAAAATAAAAAAATAACTATATAAATATAGCAACAACTAGTATGTGTGTGTATAATATATTTCAGTTATGTGTAATAATATGTTTAGCCCCAAGATGGCAGTGTTTTCTGGTGGACACTTATGGTGATATACTTGATGTAATTTCCTGTTCCTTGTGCAGTGTATTTCATGACACTAAAAATGTGCCTCGGTTTAGACTGCAGTCAGCCTGTAAGCAATACACAGAAGAAGTTTTTCTAACACTAATTAAATCCCCCAAATTCATATCTTCATCTCACTTCAAGCCTATTTCTATTCTCAAAGACTTTGAAAAGACCCTTAAAAACCTAGTAAATGCATACATTTACTCCTATATCCAAAAATGCTGTGTCCTAGGGACACATCAGCATGGTTTCTGGGCAGGACTGCAATGCCCCAATCTGAGCTTTTACCAAAGCTAATTTGATCTATATGTACAAAGGTTATGTCAATGAAACAGTGCTCATTGACCTCACCAAGAACTTTGATCTGGTTAACCATAGCCTATTCTTTAATACACTCCCAGAAGCTGGCATCAGTGACAAAGCAACCATGTGGTTTAGAAATAACCTGACCAACAGGTCCTCCCGAGTTAAGATTAGCCCCTTGCTATCCAACTCTGCCACTCTGACAAAGGGCACTGCTCAAGGATCTGTTTTATCTTACTTCCTATTCTCACTGTTTATAAACCAATTCCCTGTTTATCTCTCCAAAATAACAATTATTATCTATGCAGATGATATCTTACTTTATAGATCTAGCTCCCTCCCCTTGATAATCAAAGATCTCCTTGAGGGTCTAGCTGATTTTGTCAAAATCCCACTTTGAATCTCAGTTCATTGACACTCAAAATATTGAAATCACACGTTATTGAAACAGTGGAACAAGGAACAATTTCCCATGGTAAGTAACTTGTGCAAGACGGTGAACTTTGCCCTTTTCCTAACTGTAGTGCAATCACAGAGTTGGTATATTTAGTTAGGGGGGAGCAGTTTAGGTTTTGTTTCTTTTTGGGTAACTGGTTACTTACTATGGGAAAATCATCCTTCTTCTGCTGCTTCGATGAAGTGAGATTTTGATATTTTGGATGTCGATGAACTGAGATTCAATAAAGTGGGATTTCAACAAACTGAGGTAGATCCCTGCTTGAACATGACTTTTTCAGGCTCTCAGTGTTGAGTTCTGAAATGAAGAGGAAGATAATACTGTACTTAATGGACAAGAGCGAGCATCAAATACTGTTTTCCTCATTTACCCTTGTACATTGCAGGAAACAATGCCCCAGCAATCACAGTGTGTGTGTAACGCGGGCAACTCCCCAAATGTATCTATCCCCTCCCCCTTTGTAATCAAAGATCGCAGTGAACACAACCTTTTTCCTGGCTCCCTACAGGAATCTCAGTATGTGTGTAATGGGGGCAACTCCCCAAAAGTATCTATCCCCTCCCCCTTTGTAATCAAAGATCGCCGTGAACACAACCTTTTTCCTGGCTCCCTATTGAAATGTCAGGATTTGCAGTGCTGAGTCCCTATGAATGTTTAAATGCAGGGGGAAAAGACTGAAAATAATTGAGAAGTGTGAATATCAAACATTGCTTTGCTCCATTAAATTTGTTGTTTGCAGAGAAAGCAAGCCTCTCTCCACCTCCAATGTGGAGAGCAAGCGCTCACACCTCCCCTGACATATATATTCCAACCCTGAGATTGCCATACATCAAACAAAAGGGAATATTCTGAGAAATAGCCATCTTGGACTTAGTCTGTGTAAGTCTGGATTTTCGGTCATTCACTCTCCACATTCCTGGACTTAGCATTGTGAGTCTCAGCAGTTCAAATTATTATCCCTTTTTCAACTTTCCTCACAGCAGTACAAAGTGGAACGTATGCTCAAATAAAAAAAAAACAAATCCATGCTATTCAAAACCCAACAAAACCTTGCCTGGATGCCAAAGGATCAGCAATCCTACACAACAATATAGAAAATATTGACACCACTGATAAATGTGAGCACCTGGAAATATGGTTACATCTAAAGTCAAACTCCAGTGTTCATTTCAAAGAAATAAAAACAAAAATAAACAAACTGTCTTCTGGTCTGGTGTCATTTCTTGTCACCAGAGAGAAAAGCAGTTGTCAGCAAAGGTATTCTATTATAACAGTTCAACCGTTGGCTGTATCTCATTTCACGTACCTCAGAAAAGAAGCATTAATCCTCACAGATAACATTTAATGGTATCTGTAGATTCATTACTCCACCCCCTTTCACCCACCCCCGTCATTAGCTCCATTGGCTAGTCCTTGCTAAAGTTAAATGGTTTCCTTTTCAGCAAAGGGCAAATCTGTTACTGTTATTCCTTCTTTTTTAGACTTCCCAAAGTGGAAACATCTCCATTTTCACTAAGAGATTGTCACTTAGGAACGTACAGAGTGACATAAAAAGCTAACAGTGTACCATCTCTGGTAACTCGCTGAGCCAACAGACATACAGTAAGCAGACATGTTCTTTATCAGCACTGAAACTCTGCAAAGCCTTTCATTCTACCCTGAAAAGAAATGAACCCTGCACAGTTTTCTTTAATAATGTTAAGAAAACCTAACTGAAGCAGATACAAATGTAAATTGTTGAACTACATCCCTAAATGTGAACAAGTACCTTTTCATTCCATATACCTCCTTACTCGCCCTTCTGCATTTACTTCCTTACTGCTATCTAATTCTCTTACCTGACTTTCTCTCTAAATATACCATAAGCCTGTTTTCCCTCACTTCATATTGCAATTCCTGTTTGTATTAGACTGACTTACCTTTAATTTCTCTATGAACTGTCTAAACTTTGTCTAAACATTAAATGATTGCATATTATGTCTAATTTGTTATAATCATTTGAACTGCAAATGTTTTTGTTTTATTTTTGAAGATTGTAAAATTATTGTTCTTAAAATGTGTAATAATTTGGACCATTTCTCCCAGGCCTCCACTGAAAATGTGCTTTGACCCAGTTAGACTTTCCCGGTAATCAAATGTCATTAAATAAGTGCACTCACAAATCTGTCCCCTATCAATAATCCTTCCTTCTGCCCACAGCATAGCCTCATTTTAATAGTCTCTGACTGTTACAAGGAATTTTATTTTATTTCCTTCCTATCTTCTGATATAATCCCATTGTATATTCTTATGCCATTTTATTACTTTATTATACATGCTTATGAATCCATATGTTTTTGCATCCACTAAACGTTGTATTTCCACTGTATATGTTGTCTTTTTATTTTTGTATATACTTTTCATATTCTATTTTTTGTAATTTTCTCAAGGTTGTATTTTTGGGCTGGGTGAAAGTTGTCTGTAGAAATCAGTACTCTGAGCTTCTCAATAAATAAGTATGTAATAGCAATAGTTAGGAGGGGACATGATTTTGACAATGTTATCATGGAATTATCCTCTTTTGTCACTGTTCCACAGAGACGGTAGGGTCCAACTCTGTTTTGAAACAATTAGTTTTGTCTCTTGTGTAAAATTGATACACAGTAACACCAACTGCATCAAGGCACTGTAGCCTTAATTCTCACGTGAAGTTTCAGATGACCCTGGGGGCTCTATGATGGAAGGTAATGACACAAGCTACTGTTACACATCAGACCACCAAGCCAAAATAAGGAAGGGCAAACCTGAACAAACAGACCAAAGTGCAACATTCCTTGGGCTGATGCATTATACATCAAAAATGGTAGTGCCCACGTTTCATGGCTTTAATTTCAGTACAAAAGTGACCCTCTTATGTGTCTATATACCTTGTTTCAGGATGTGAATGTTTTTTCTGTTTTTTGTTTTTTTTTTGTCTCAGTGGCACATGTAGTCCAATATTTTCTTCTAAAGAGTTTTCCATGTTTGTTAAATCCATATCATAAAATATAGGTCATTAGTCAATTCCTGGAATTATTTTAAATTACCTGATGTCCACGAAATACCGATTGCTGAATGTGCAATTTATGAATCAGCATTTTGGCGAATGCAGGTGTTGAAAGTTATGTAAACCTCAGAGTCACACAGCCACTGAGAAGCAGGCACACAATTTATTTGCAGGTATTTTCTCCAGAGCTCTGCAGTCTCAGAGCTAGAAGCCTAGGTGGGGTGGGAAACCCACCCGAGTGGGGCTATTTGAGACTTGTTTCCCTGCATAAACATAGAAACTGTATGCATGTTATAATGTCTGGTTAAATGTCAAGACTCAAAAGTTGAATTTTTATTATTGTTGGGGAAATGGTGTCAGTGAATGTGCAGTGTGTTATTACAATGCTTCCAACACTATGAGAAGAAAAGGGACAGGTGGGAAGAGGAAAGGCTGTGGTATATAAATATCACAAAGCCCTGCATTAGGCTTTGTTTCGCTGCATGGTGTGATTATATGAACTGAAGAAGCACAGTACAGCTATTCACGTTGATTTAGTTAAAAATGCCTACAAAGAAGAAGTGTGTGTTTTAAAGTTGTGAGACGAGTCATTGTCATCTTTCAGAAACAGGGTCTGCAGCAGACTATAAGGTAAAACAGGTCATAGATAAAAAAAAACTTTTCCAGATAGCTGTTGCTCAAATTAACATCTGTCTGAACAAAGTCACTTCCTAAAACTGCTCTTACTGTGTTCCAGTCAAGAATGTACTTGAGTATCTGTATGCAGTTGCACAGCTGTATCACTGAGAACTGGAAACATCTCAGCTCTGTGCCATCAATGCCAGGTCAAAGACCACTATTTGAGAATTATGGTGTCATCACTATTGCTATACGTTGTGTAAGCTGACTGTGTATTGTGCAAGACAGCCTTAGAGTCAAAGCTGGACCTAGCCTACAGCCACTGCTGTCCCTGCTGGGGTGGGATGCAAAGCCATGGAATATCTGCGAAAATGCAACCCCATCAGCTGCCGAGAGAACAAAGAGATGAAGAGAACGATGCCTGTATGGATAGACAAGATTGTAAAACTGAAAAGCACTGTGGGGGGTGGGGGAAGGGAAGGAAAAAGAGAGAAAATAGGAGGAGAATGGATGTGGATAGAGGAGGGGTTAAACAGGCAGGAGGGGGAATAGAGGAGGGGTTAAATGGGCAAAATGGGAGGGGGGAGCATAATAAACATGGGATGGAATCTTTTAAAAGGTAAAAAGATAGTCTGAAACAACAAATATAACAGAAAAGGAAAACTGTGCATTAGTTCACAATTTCAAGACAAAAATTCTCCACCTGAGCTATAACAATAGAAATATCAATGTACAATAAAGTTCGCCCTGACAATATGTGTTAAGCTATATTCTGCTTTAAATCTGTGCATTTAAACTAATAGAAATAACTCCATGCAGGCAAACCAAGTAGAATACATTTAATTTAGAAATACAACGCAATGTAGTAATCATTTTAAATAATTAGAATTCTAATTATACAAATGTTCAGAGAAATAATTATTTATCTCTCTGATTGCTGTACTCAGACAAGATGATCTCAAGCTGAGTAAGTAATGCCATTAAGTAAACTTCAATTTTTTTGTTTTGTTACAGCAGTGACAAGGTTTTCCCAAGAGTTAAATCATAGATCAGTTAATAATACTGCTCTCAGCTAAGCCCCCCCGTAACATTATATCCCTACTGGGTAATTTACAGACCACTGACATAACCCTGACCAAACCTTATTTATTTTTATGAACTAGTAAACTCGTGTAAGTGTATAAAGAATGTATAACATACATCTGAAAATCTAAATCAAAGTGAACAGTGAAATAAATTTGTACAGCATGCATCAGGCTGGTTCAGACAATAATAGAATCTTAAAATGTAACACACAAATAAATACTGACAACATGTAAAATAAGTAGGTACATAGCAACTCAAGAACTGACTAAACCTAAAGCAAAGCACACTACAGATTATTAAATCAATTAGTTCAAACTGGAAAACAGCCTATTGGTTTGGGACTGTATTACAAATGTTCCACATAGCACTGGGCGTGAACTGTTGCTCAAAATCAACACACATTATGATGCTGATAACAAATATACTGGTCAAGAAGGCAATAAAAAGGCAGTAAGGACTGCTTAGCTGTTATCTAATGAATGCAAAGGTACTGGGCATTGTCATGTATTAATCTACCCAAAGTGCGCTTTTTTTCAGGAACTGAAGTAATCACTAATTCTGCTTTATGTAATATGTATCATGTAAGAGATGTGGTTCTGAGGTCTGTTAGGACTTCATTGAGTCCAGGTAACATAACTTTTATTGCAAAAGTAATGGAAGGACTGAAAGACAGACTTACAAAGAAATGGACAGATGGATGGCGAAGAAGAGAAAGGAACACAGAGAAGTAAAGGTAGATACGTAAAGAGAAAACAGAATCTGTATTCTGCTACTGGTTTTCAAAATCACTGTAGATTTGGGTTTTATTTTAACTAATGCACACTGTTAAGATTATGTTTCATAGAAAGTTTGTTTTTTTCCCCTGCATCACTGTCAAGATAAATCATAAAATGTGAATGTAACTGTTAGGGAGGATTAGAAGGAGCTAAAAAGAAAGGAAATAGGACAAAAAATATAGAAATTAAAAAAAGAATGATAAAAATAAGAACGCGTGCATCTGTGTAGCCAAGAGGCAAGGCTGCCTTATGACAAAAGACATTTATTAAGCAATTCAAACATAATTTGTACTAACTGAGACTCCATACATTTAAGTCATTCCTCCTTGGTTAAAGCAGTCAATATATTGTAGCACTTAAGTGCCTATTGTGAAAACTCCTGACATGAAACTTGACGCCTACAATATTTCGCTCTTAAGTGTACATCATTTGATGCAGTTCTGAGTCGGTAAATACATTTGTGGCTGTCTGCTTCCCAGCAGTACTGTAGACAGAAAGAGAGAAACAGTACTAGCAAACCAAGCATCTTCCACTGCCAATGAAACCAAGCAAGAGGCTAGCTGGCTCATGTGCAGTTACAGCAGATTTGTGAAGGCGGCTTCTCTGCCATTGATCGGTGGTGTTTTCTGTTGTGATTTAGGCCAGCAGAGCACTATAGCCAATCAAAGGTACCCTCTCCAGGGAGCATGCTATAGACAGGCAGGCAGACAATAGGGAGACAGAGAAAGAAACAGGCAGCTAAGCAGAAATTAAACTGACAGTTGGACATAAAGATAAAGACAGAGACTTGAGAATGCTTTGCAGAAGGGTCCGAGTTTTGACTCTTAAGGGGGGTGGTTTAAAGGTGCAGTACATATTTATAGAATGTTTTCTAGGATTGTGAGCTCACAGAGAATCTCAGTGTGTTTGGTTTGTTATGTTTTCTAATTTTCATACTTTCTTTTGGTTGAAAATCTAACACACCATCTGCAGTTCTCACTTTAAAGAATCCAGTTCCTGCCCCATTTTCTATCCCGGTATGGAGTAACTACATCCTGTACAATGCCCTAGCAAGGATATGTCCCATTCAGTAATGTAATCATTTGTAATTTGTTTTATTTTATTATCTGGACCTTTAAAATTCATTAATTTCATTTGACTAGTTTGTTACATTTTTAACATACTATCATACTGCCACCGTTCACCATCTTATCTCCCTGGCTAATAATCAGCTGCTTACGGAGAAGCAAACATGATGAGTGGAGAGTGCATGGCTCACATGACAAGAAGCCAGAATTGCCATAACCCTATGTCTGTTTGCCAGCTGTTTGGTCAATGAAAATTGCCAAATCTCATGGACAGAATGAACACACACACACACACACACACACACACACACACACACACACACACACACACATGCACACATGCACACGCACGCACGCATACACGCACACACACACATGCACACATGCACACACGCACACAGACACACAGACACACACACACACGTGCATGCACACACATACACACACACACACACACACAGAGTATCACACAATCAGCAAAGTATCACACATATGCACACACTCAGACATAATATGCATGCACAAACACACACACAGGCACATACCCACACACATACACATAGACAAACACACGCGCATGCACGTGCACACACACACACACACACACACACGTGCACACACACATACACACACACAGACGCACACACATATACACACACACACAGAGTATTACATAATCAGCAAAGTATCACACATATGCACACATTCAGACATAATATACATGCACAAACACACACACAGGCACATACCCACACACATACACACACACGCACATGCACGTGCACACACACACACACACACACACACACACACACACACACGCGCACACACACATACACACACACAGACGCACACACATATACACACACACAGAGTATTACATAATCAGCAAAGTATCACACATATGCACACACTCAGACATAATATGCATGCACAAACACACACACAGGCACATACCCACACACATACAAACACATACACACACACAGACACACACACATATACACACACAGAGTATTACATAATCAGCAAAGTATCACACATATGCACACACTCAGACATAATATGCATGCACAAACACACACACACACATACACATACACACAGACGCACACGCACACACACACACACACACACACACACACACACACACACACACACACACACACACACAGATGCACATACGTGAATGGATACAAAGACAAAAGCACATACAGAACACACACTGTATTGCAAGCCCATTCCTGGCATGGAGTAGTATCTCACATGTTTATCTCGTCATGTTTCCACTTCCTTGATTCAGCAACCCTGAAGAAGACAAATATACACATTTCTGCATCTAAACAGAAAATTGTGCTAGGGAGACACCGTGTTCATTGCCTACAGTCACATAAGAACCTAGAAAGCCATCTTGAAAGTTCAGGGATGTGGTTTCATTGTATATAACCTTAGAGCATGTGATGCATGCCAGCATACATCACATAACATTCTACCATTAGGTTTTATTGAATTACTTCAGTGATGGGTGGGATGTGAAAAGATTCAAAGGAAAGCCCACTCACATTTCATTCACCTGTACCCAGTCCACATGCCCCAGTGGTTTAGAAAAGATTCAAAGGAAAGTCCACTCACATTTCATTCACCTGTACCCAGTCCACATGCCCTAATGGTTTAGAAAAGATTCAAAGGAAAGCCCACTCACATTTCATTCACCTGTACCCAGTCCACATGCCCTAGTGGTTTAGTTAAAGTGAAGCCTTGATCTACTGTCATCACCCCCTCATTGCAGAATCTAGGTACCATTTCACACGGTCTACGTCTAGTTAGTTACCATCTGTAGCACAACCCTGCTTTCAAATTAACCTAAAGACATGTACAGGGGACTGTCTCCCACTTTCATTGGCCAATAACACATATACGTAAATAAACAAATAAATAAAATAAATCATGTAACACTGAAATAAACTGACAGCAGATTTTTTAAAAATCATGATATCCACACATCAGTGTGCTGTTTGCAAGGACACTTAAAATCTGCACACATCTGTGCAGACACAGAATGTCCTACTTAAAAATAATTTTCACATAACTAAATCTGCTGTTAGAGTTTAGCCTAGCAGAAAGTTTCTTAGAATACAGGATGCGCCTGAAAATCCATAGCACAGAAAACTACATGTTAGCCCCTTTTAGAATCCTGTATTGTAAATTCTACGAAACTATTAATATGATTAGAATCCTGTACCTAGCATGTTCCCTCAACTTAAAAAATGTGGCAGACATTGTATAGAACCAGTGGAGGAAGTAGTGAGTGCAAGGAAAAATAAAGCAGGCAATCATAAAAAAGGAAAGTCAAATATAAACTTTGTCACTAGGACACAAAAAGATGGGATATGTACTTATTACCACATATGCAGATACAGGGGGGATACAGTTATTTCCAAAATATCACAGCAGATACGGGGGGGGGGGTAGTTATTTCTGTCAGTCTGTATCTGCATATCACAGCTGCCTGCACGAAATGGCTGCCAAGTTCTGAAAACTCCTTACCTCACTGTAACAGGTATTCTGTGGAAGTGCTTGATCTAGTACAGCAGTGTTTTATGCTTCACTAAAATTATCCTTAGTTATCTGGTTGACCCATGCAGCCTTTCCAAGAGGTTTAAATCCACTGGAGTGGTTCTGTTTTTCAATCAGCACCCCAGCAGCTCCATATCTCCTAGGTAGGACCTTCATGGCATGAGTGAGAAGAAAGGAGTTTATGGTGCAGGGTAGACTCTGAGCAAAATCACACAGCACAACCAAAACAGCTGCTTGTTATGCATTAGGCCCCGGTCCCTTCTAGGATTGCACACGTAACCTACAGATTGACATGACAACTTGTGAATGAGCGAGGTACATCCCACAGCACTGGGTTTGATCTTTACACCCACCATATATATATATATAATGAATGAAGCACAGAAAGAAAAACAAACTGAAGCTCTCTGAGAAACACACTACAACACTGTGAAACAAATAATATCACAAGAAAATGTACGCTTTAATTTAATATTAAAAAAGACACAAAACTTCTGTTCCATTTTATAGATTATATGCTTCCCAGATTCTGCATGGGATCATTTTTTGTATAACTTCTTTCCATCCACAGTATTCATATGGATTAGTTATTGTATTTAAATATGTCTTTCTTTCTTTGCGTATATGTCTGCTAATTTCACAGCTGAGCTGTTCTAGAGAAACTTTTGCTGACACAACCACTTGTAAACACAGAGAAAATTTGATGCAGTGACACTGGCTTGTACTTTCTCAGAAAACAGTTATAAATGCTGACTTTTTGGTCTTTTTAGCTACAACCAAGATCTCCAAAGCAACTGTAATAATAACTGATAGTTTAGAATAATCAAGTCAACCAGAATGCATTTGGAAGGAAATGTAAATATCCTGACAAAATTAATTTAGGCATAAGGAAAACATACAGATTTTGTATAAACAATAAATATATGTCAAGAAATTGAATCCTGGATTATGACACAGTTATACACTTGTGCATTTATGCATGTGGGTGGAGTTGTGGATGCTTGTCTGTGTGCATGCGTTTGTT
>NC_056747.1:1287657465-1287704965 GCF_019279795.1 Protopterus annectens
CTTTTATTCAAAAATCCCAGTTTCATAAGAGGAAATATCCCGCAGATTTTTTGCACACCTGAAGAGTGAAGGTGCTTGCCTTTCAGACTAATCCTTCATGGTGAGTAAATGTAACTTTAATTATAGCATTTATTTAATCGGTATGTGAACTGCTACAGCTCACTTTTCAGCCACAACACACACTAGAAGTACAGTAGAAAGTTAACATATGGAGAGAAGAGTTAAGACTAGTTAAATTAAACAGTGTGTTTTGGGAGTTGGAGGAACCACAACACACACTAGAAATACAGTAGAAAGTTAACATATGGAAAGAAGAGTTAAGACTAGTTAAATTAAACAGTGTGTTTCGAGAGTTGGAGGAACCACAACACACATTAGAAGTACAGTAGAAAGTTAACATATGGAGAGAAGAGTTAAGACTAGTTAAATTAAACAGTGTGTTTTGGGAGTTGGAGGAACCACAACACACACTAGAAGTACAGTAGAAAGTTAACATATGGAGAGAAGAGTTAAGACTAGTTAAATTAAACAGTGTGTTTCGAGAGTTGGAGGAACCACAACACACATTAGAAGTACAGTAGAAAGTTAACATATGGAGAGAAGAGTTAAGACTAGTTAAATTAAACAGTGTGTTTCGGGAGTTGGAGGAACCACAACACACACTAGAAGTACAGTAGAAAGTTAACATATGGAGAGAAGAGTTAAGACTAGTTAAATTAAACAGTGTGTTTCGAGTTGGAGGAACCACAACACACACTAGAAGTACAGTAGAAAGTTAACATATGGAGAGAAGAGTTAAGACTAGTTAAATTAAACAGTGTGTTTCGGGAGTTGGAGGAACCACAACACACACTAGGAATACAGTAGAAAGTTAACATATGGAAAGAAGAGTTAAGACTAGTTAAATTAAACAGTGTGTTTCGGGAGTTGGAGGAACCACAACACACATTAGAAGTACAGTAGAAAGTTAACATATGGAGAGAAGAGTTAAGACTAGTTAAATTAAACAGTGTGTTTCGGGAGTTGGAGGAACCACAACACACACTAGAAGTACAGTAGAAAGTTAACATATGGAGAGAAGAGTTAAGACTAGTTAAATTAAACAGTGTGTTTCGGGAGTTGGAGGAACCACAACACACACTAGGAATACAGTAGAAAGTTAACATATGGAGAGAAGAGTTAAGACTAGTTAAATTAAACAGTGTGTTTCGAGAGTTGGAGGAACCACAACACACATTAGAAGTACAGTAGAAAGTTAACATATGGAGAGAAGAGTTAAGACTAGTTAAATTAAACAGTGTGTTTCGGGAGTTGGAGGAACCACAACACACACTAGAAGTACAGTAGAAAGTTAACATATGGAGAGAAGAGTTAAGACTAGTTAAATTAAACAGTGTGTTTCGGAGTTGGAGGAACCACAACACACACTAGAAGTACAGTAGAAAGTTAACATATGGAGAGAAGAGTTAAGACTAGTTAAATTAAACAGTGTGTTTCGGGAGTTGGAGGAAACTGGAGAGCAGGACAAAAAATGCACAGTAATGAACAAATACGGCACGTAAAGTCCAGAAATGTAAACTAGTTTCAGTATCAGTAGACTTTCAAATATGTCTATCTTCAAAAGGGCAGTTTTTTGTACAGCTGCAGCCACATGTAGGAGCAGACCTAAATGCAGACCATAAGTCGTTCTGCCTTGTGCACCCAGATGGGGTTGAACAGGCTCATTACTAAACCTATATTAAAAAGAAGGGTGATGTAAATATAAAAATGATGTGTATTTAATGTGTACAAGCACTTATGTAACTGCTATAAAGTAGCTTATCTGTTTTTCACATAAGTAATTGTATTGATTATTTGTACTTTTTATATCACATCTTGACTGGGAGTATAATTGTGCAAAATATGTACAAAACACATTGCATAGACATATAATATTTGTAATGTTATATATATATATATATATATATATATATATATATATATATATATATATATATGTATAGATATATATATATATATATATATATATATATATATATATATCTATATATATATACACACGCAGTGTGTGTGTGTGTGTGTGTGTGTATATATATATATATATATATATATATTTTATATATATATATATATATATATATATATATATATATATATATACATACACACACATACACATACACATATATGCAAACATACACATACATGTATACATACACATACACATACTTGCATACATATATATGGTTACCAGCTGAAAGTTCAATCATAATTTATGACCCAGAACAGCAAGAATTTAACTTTAATTCTAACTTTAACTTTAATTTGAACCCCCCCCCCCACTCCGAGATGTAGTGATCTCACATAAGCAGCAGAGGTATGGGGAACAGTCCTTCCCCCCACCATGTCAGGGATGGGCAACAAGACTGACGTTCCCCTGTAAAAATACTTTAAAATTAGAGCAGTAAGAATTTAAATTCCATTTTTTTAATCATACTTTGGTTTTGAAGTGACAGGATTTGTGTTGTTGAGTTTTGTACTTCTGATAGGAGGAAGCAATACACAGACACACAAAGAGGGAGAGAGGCAAATTGATATCTTGATATATAGATATATAGATAGACAAATAGATAGATAGATAGATAGATAGATAGATAGATAGATAGATAGATAGATAGAGAGATAGATAGATAGAGAGATAGATAGATAGAGAGATAGATAGATAGATAGATAGATAGATAGATAGATAGATAGATAGATAGATAGATAGATAGATAGAGAGAAAGCGATAGAGACAGACACACACACATAGAAAGACAGATATAGACAGATAGATAGATAGATAGATAGATAGATAGATAGACAGACAGACATACAGATAGACATGCAGACAGAGACAGATAGATAGATAGATAGATAGATAGATAGATAGATAGATAGATTGATAGACTGATAGATAGATAGATAGATAGATAGACAGACAGATAGATAGATAGATAGATAGATAGATAGATAGATAGATAGATAGACAGATAGAGAGAGAGAGAAAGAGATAGATAGAGACAGACACACACACATAGAAAGACAGATATAGGCAGATAGATAGATAGATAGATAGATAGATAGATAGATAGATAGATAGATACATAGCAGTTAGTTAAATATATAGATAGATAGCCAGACAGATGGTTACATAGATGGATAGATATAGCTAGCTAAATACAAATATAAAACAAGTAATCTCCGTGTTATCCCTGAAGTCTCAAAACAACCCACTAAAGTGTAGTGGGTCCAAAAACAAAACAGTGTAAGAAACTTCTCTGTGTGGAAGATTTTCAGTCCATATATTTCTAGTAAATCACTATATATTAATCAGATCAGGCAATAGTAGTAGAAGTAGCGAACGTAAACTCGTCTTAAGTCAAAACAAAACAAAAAGTAATAATAGAAAATATATAATTGTACAGCATTACTAAGTATTCGAAAGTAATCCAAGCAAGTTAGGAAGTCTGTTTCCAGTCGAAAATCCTTTATTAAGTACACAGACAAGTGATCCAACTAAAACAAAAATAAAGTAATAATTTCCTCACAAGCTTTCTAAATATATATATACTTTTTATCAGGCATGGGAGTGGTTTATTGTGCTGTAAAACAAAGTGTTATTGGTACACATGTTAAATTCACTTCCCTTCCCCCATCAGTGTGACATTCGAGCTGGTCCTGCCCTACCTAGTAGCTGTCATAATAATATATAACCAGATACATAGACAGACAGATAGACAAACAGAAAAACATATACATTCACTCATTTTCATAACCTGCTTTATCCTACTACTGCAGGGCTGCAAGATGCTGGGGCCCACCCCTACTCTTAATTGGTGCAAGACAGGGAAATGTTCACATAAACACACACATGTATGTGCACTCTCCCACATACACATACACAAACACCTTTAAATTTGCACACAGACACACAGACATGCACACACACACACACACACACACACACACACACACAAAAACTTTTATGTTTACACATGCACACAAGTGTGTACACACACACCAGAGTCACTCACCTAGCAGTGACCTGAAGGACTGCCAGCTTAAGCTGACAGCATTTTTTGAGACATGGGAAGAAATTAAGGTCCCCAGTGAAAGCCCATATGGATATACAGAGGGAGGGGAAGCAGAATCATAGAACCACCTAAAACGGGAACTGAACCAGAGAAACAAGTGCTGTGAGGCAACAGTACCAATTGCTGTACCATATGCATCTTAGCTATGTTTGAAGAAGCAAAATAATCCGCTGTCCTGTAATGCATTATTGGAAGGGCAGTGCAGCCTGCTGTCCTGTAATGCATTATTGGAAGGGCAGTGCAGCCTGCTGTCCTGTAATGCATTATTGGAAGGGCAGTGCAGCCTGCTGTCCTGTAATGCATTATTGGAAGGGCAGTGCAGCCTGCTGTCCTGTAATGCATTATTGGAAGGGCAGTGCAGCCTGCTGTCCTGTAATGCATTATTGGAAGGGCAGTGCAGCCTGCTGTCCTGTAATGCATTATTGGAAGGGCAGTGCAGCCTGCTGTCCTGTAATGCATTATTGGAAGGGCAGTGCAGCCTGCTGTCCTGTAATGCATTATTGGAAGGGCAGTGCAGCCTGCTGTCCTGTAATGCATTATTGGAAGGGCAGTGCAGCCTGCTGTCCTGTAATGCATTATTGGAAGGACAGTAGAGCCAGCATTCTTAGATGGTAAATGTGACACTCTCCGGTGCACTCGCTAAACCACATGCACTTAGTGGTAGCCATTGCACTAAATTTATAATATGCAAAGGCTCATCACAAATTTTGACAGTAACAGGTACTTATCCGGGTACTGAGAAGCAGAATCAACAACATTTTACATCAAAGGTTTGCTCAGGGGGTCTGCTGGTTGTCATATTTCCAGCTCTTTCTGGAGTGTGACCAAATGAGGAATTTAAAAGTTAGCAGTTAGTTGTCACCAGTAATTTATGGTGCTTTCAGAGGGATGTATGGATGAAACTTTGAAGTGCCTTGCATCTCTTAGATAACATACTTGCTATCCTGCTGATCTCACCCCTGTCACTATAAAAACATATATTATATTGTTCTTACTCTGAGGAACACCCCAGAGTCACACCAACAAATCCAAAGTACAATGATGAAGTGTTGACATAGTCAAGAAAAGTAAATCACCACAAGTGTCAAATATTAAAGCCTGCTTCCATAATAAGTATGTGCTTAACTGTCCTCAGAAACACTGTACCAGATTTCACTACAGAGAAACTGTGGAAAAATTCGCTTACTGGCCTTCTGGGAAACATAAACATAATCTCGGAGTTCTGAAATAACTGGAAGGAGCGGATCCCTTCAATGCTTTGTTTCCAGTGTTCTTGAATTGCTCTGTGCTCTGCTGGTAAGATAAACTGCTGAACCTTCTTGTAACTTTACTGGATTTTTCTAGCAAATCCTCTGTGGAAACATAACTGCACTTAGTTCCAAACAGTGTGATAAAACAGAAATAAGGATGCATAATAAATAAGGGAAATTCAGACAGACACATTAATGTTCTGTCAGTCTGTGGAAGTAATATTCAAGAGTGTGTGCATACTGCCAAGAGACGTAAGATTGTAGACTAATAATTTTAAATCCTGTTGGCAGAAACCAGGCAGATGCTAATAATTATTATTTTCTGTTCACAATCTGCTTTTGTTACGTTATCCAAACTTACCTCACACTTAAAAAAATGCACACCTCTAGCCAAACTACTCTGTACAAATTTAAGAAAGTCAGAGAATGACTTTTCAGATGAGTACCCCTTTCTCTAAGTCAACTGTGCACAATTTTATATTGTAAGTATTAGTTTAGACAGTGGTGAAATCTAACAAACCATAATGTTTCTAATGATGGTCAGAAAAAATTGCACTCTTAAGTACAAAGAGTATGCCTTACTTTTACCCTTGTTCCGTAGAACGCAAACCTGAAAAATCAAAAGCTGCTGCAGAAAAGGAGTAACCTGGGAGCTATTTTCCTCAGCAATAAAAACTTGTAGCCAGGGGCATAGTTAAGCATTTTCAGACTGCCCACCACCTTCCAGAATATTGCCAATAACCTAAGCAAGCACATTTCTGGAGAACATGCCTTTTCAGCATAGCTCTCATACCGCAGACATTAAAGTAGTTACACTCCGCTCTTCAAGAAGAGGTACATCCAGACAAAAATACGGACTTCTAATTAGCATAACATTTGAACTGCAAATTGCACATAACTCTTCCTACTTCCAGTAAGAATGTGGGACACTACTCAAAACACACGTTTAAAAAACAGAATAACAAAAATGATGGACATGTAAGTACATTATTAAAGAGACATTATAAAATCTGAAGACTTTAACAAACTGTTTGAACAATTCTACTACACAAGGTCATTTTATTTTTGTTTCCGAAAAGGGGAAATGTAAGATGGTTGCCCTTTTTTAAAATTAGTGTTGCCACTAATATGTGGTCATGTACTACACAGCTTCAAAAAATCATGTGCAATTACAGGGATTGAAATAATTGTATGAAGGGGGTAAATCAAGCCTAAATATACTAACATACCTCCAAAAATAAATACATCATATGCAGGGGTAAATCAGGCATGAAACAGAAACATTCCCCCAATCTAAGGATAGTTGATAGGTCTGCTTTTCAGTACTAAAAAGTGCTTAAATGACAGGCTTAAGCAAAAAAAAGCAATTTAGACACCCTAATATTCTGAAAATAAAAAAATACTGAATGAAACATATAACAATAAAGTAGAAGTGTGGTAAATATGTCAAGGCATTTTTAAATTGTTATATTCTTGTATACCTCATCACACAGAATGTATAATTTAGTGAACAATAAAATGTACATTGTGGCATAGATAGCCTGACAACACCATTACGTTATTTTGTTGTGTGGTCTTTCTTATGCACAATCCACAAGTAAGGGAATTCCACTGATTTTCAGTCACTAAGTAGCAAGTGTTTATTCACCATGAAGTGTCTTTAAACTAGAAAAGCTCCCGTTTACTCAGCAAGTCTCAGAGTTTGTAAAAGAAAGCATACATGCTGAGAAAAAGCCAGTTCATACTGTGGGTTTTTCTCCTCAGACAGAGCTCTGGGGACTGGAAGTAGGGCATACAGCTCAGGCAACAAACACCAGCTGGCAATTCAAGCAGGTCCAAGTGCTTCATATGCAGAGGTACACGTTGAACAAATCCAACATTGTCTCTGGAAAATTAAGAAAATGCAGCATTAAAAACATTTTGCTGTAAAACATTTTGACTAGTATTTCAAAAAATGTGCAGAATGAGCAATATTTTAAGATGAGAGAATGATTGCTTTGCGGGGAGTCACAGCTGTACAGCACAAACTGTATAACGAATACAATATCAAAAGAGTGATACATTACAAAAAGCATGACTGAAACTGAAGAGCTAAGCTAATGAAGGGGTAAAGAAACATGAACAAGTGCATTACCTTAGCAGACCTTGGCAGATTTTCCAAAATGTAGTTGCAGATGCAGGGACATTCATTCAGCCACAGTACTTCTTCCATTGTCCAAAACAGAACCAGCAGTAGTCCTAAAGGATGAAACAGGTTCACTACTTACAAACCAGAAAAAAGAAACATTACAGTCTGTGGTACAACAAGATGGTTAAGGCTATGAAATGCTGAGGAGCTTTATCTAAAAGTTCTAAGTTTGATTCCTGTATTCCCTTGAGCAACTGTGAGCAAATAAATCCACTAGTCAGTGCTCGGGGTTTCTTCATGAAAAGAGCACATGTGCCTCGTGTATTTACCTGGTTAACAAATACATAGGTAAATAAACATTATGCTGTTCTTCTGGGCTTATTCCCTGTCTTCATTTGCATATTGTGCAAATCCGTGTTTATAACAAGATAACAATCCTGCAGTGCTCTTGAAAAGAGCCATCTAATGGGTTATCCTTTTAACAAATGAATAAAACAAATAAAAAAGGATATAATAGGAAGGCAAATGATTTATCTTCATTCCATGGTTAAAGTACCCAGCAACAGATAATATTGCCCTCTACTAGTAACAGATTTCATTCTTCAATGTTGAAACAAAGCTTTTGGCATTTTATTTTTTACCTTTTTGTAATAGTATAAATAGAAGGCATATTACATTTATGAGTGCCTACTGTTCAGTTCTTCACCTGTACACCCACCCTATTGTCCATGACTCCACTCTGTACAAGCACTAATAATTTAGCCAAACATTAATCAAATAGAAACCTATAGTGTATTAAGGTGTGATGTAAGTATATGAAAAATGCTTATTCTTTCTTAAAAAGAAATTTCAAATACCATTATGTAACTATAAAAATCTCACAAGAGAATATTAACTAAGCAAGTATGCTAACCAGGTGCTAGCAAGGGACTGGTAGATTCTCCCTAAGCTAAATGTTTAAAAGTCAGGCACATGCCCACTACAGTTTTATATCGTCCTGCTTATGTGATGTCAGCTGACTAGTATCCCAGTGGTAACTGGATAGTCATCCAAAAGCTTATAAATGTACAGTCTCCAAGAAATATGTAATCATAGCAAAACAATGCATAAAAAAGTCATGTGAAAGCAGATGATTTGTTTCGTGAACAGCAAATAAATGTGTAAAAGCATTAGACAGCAAGCATGAATATAAACAAATAACTTCGTGTACACAGCTGTTTTACTCCATCAAACAATACTGAACTATTCCATTTTTGTCTATCAGCACTGTATACACTGGAGGATAGCGGGCTATATTTTTGCAGATTGCTTCATGTCTCTGAAAAACAGAAAATCATTACAGATCTAAGAGCCCTGAAGCAAGCCTTCCCTCTTCTGGTAAAAACCCAACCCCCTGCACTCAGGTTTCCACAAGGAAAATTTGCAAATTTTGATTGGCAGGACCCCCTAAAGAGACATCTCTGACTTCACACAAACAGCAGCCAACCAGAAACAGCTGACGGTTGACATCACCTGAATGTCACCCAACAAGAAAGAAAGTCATCCATCAATGTCTGGCAGTCAGCCAATCAGACTGGGCTGCCTTCATCGGCTCTCAGCCAATAACATGTGGGCTGATTTCATAGCAACCAGATATAAAAAGAATTGAAAGAATGCAGAATGGTGGAGTTGATTAGCCTTACACAGAGACAGCTGGGAGATAGAGAGGGGGACAGAGGAAAAGGCAGAGAAGGGAATCTGTGGGACCAGTTTAGTTGCTGCTTCCTGCTGCTAGAGGTTCAAACTGCAGATGGTCGCACAAAACAGATTTCAAGAGAGCAATTTGTCCAGCCTTGTGAAAAACTACCTGCTCCCTTCCCTCTGCTGAGTGTTTTTCATTACAGCACAGTGTACAAAGTGCGCTCAATTCAGTTCTGAAACCAGCAACACATATGTAGGCTTTCACAAATCACACCCACACAATGATTCTTTGGTCTCAGTGGCATCCTCGTTTCTACCCATTTATTCTTATTTTTTTTTTTTTTTTTTATCTTTTTTTAAGACATTATCTGCAACCACTTTCTCTAAGTGTGAATCAAAATCCTGGGCTAATATTTATTCAGACTTTTCCAGGCAGTCTTTAGATCATCTGAAGCATATCTGTGTGTGTGTGTGTGTGTGTGTGTGTGTGTGTGTGTGTGTGTGTGTGTGTGTGTGTGTGTGTGTGTGTGTGTGTGTGTGTATGTGTGTTTGTGCATGTCTTTGTATAGTATAAATATATTTGTGCATGTCTGTGTACAGTGTATGCATAAATATAGATAGAGATGTGTGCACATATATATTTATATTATATAGCTAGGTAAATTAATACATCTAGATGTATAAATATATATATAGTAAATGTATTTATACTTAGATGAGTGTGTGTGTGTGTGTGTGTGTGTGTGTGTGTGTGTGTGTGTGTGTGTGTGTGTGTGTGTGTGTGTTTGTGCATGTGTCTTTGTATAGTATAAATATATTTGTGCATGTCTGTGCACAGTATATGCATAAATATAGATAGAGATGTGTGTACATATATATTTATATTATATAGTTAGGTAAATTAATACATCTAGATGTATAAATATATAAATATATATATATACTAAATGTATTTATACTTAGATGAGTGTGTGTGTGTGTGTGTGTGTGTGTGTGTGTGTGTGTGTGTGCGTGCATGCGTGTGCGTGCGTGTGCGCGCGTGTGTGCGTGTGTGTATGCTTGTGTGTGTGTGTGTGTGTGTGTGTGCGCGTTTGTGCATGTGTCTTTGTATAGTATAAATATATTTGTGCATGTCTGTGTACAGTGTATGCATAAATATAGATAGAGATGTGTGTGCATATATATTTATATTATACAGCTAGGTAAATTAATAATCTAGATGTATAAATATATATATATATATATATATATATTATATATATATATATATATATATATATATATATATATATATATATATATATAGTAAATGTATTTATACTTAGATGTGTGTGTGTGTGTGTGTGTGTATGCGTATGTGCGTGTGTGTGTTTGTGTGTGCATGCGTGTGTATGTGTGTGTGTGTGTGTGTGTGTGTGTGTGTGTGTGTAGGTGCATGTGTGTGTGCATGCCTTAAAGTTTATATATATATATATATATATATATATATATATATATATATATATATATATATATATATATATATATATATATATTTATATTTATAGTAAATGTATTTATACTTCCATGTGTGTGAGTGTGGGTACAGGAAGCAGTTGAATATTCTGGAAACAATATACATGCTCTTTTCAAATACAAAACATGTTCATGTACAGTGTAACCACATAATTACGTGCTGTGCCCTGCAGTCACTGTTTTCTTTATGTTTGTTTTCCACACTATACTTATTTCCTTTCAGTTTTATTCCTCACAGTCTAAGTCCCAGGCAGTTAACTCCATCATCAGAGAAACACTGTAGTTTTTGGTTTTATAGCATTGCTGTTATAATTCTAACCCATATTACCCCCAACCCCCACCCACCTTTCCATTTCTGTGTGCACTGTCACCAGTCGGCTCATACCCATAATGCCTTTCTTTGGCAGCAGGCTACATCACAAAGCAGACTTGTCCACTCAAGGAACAGGCATAGATGGAAAATACTGGCAGCATTTCTCTAGGCTTGCATTCAATATAGTACTAAGGTGCAGGACTGAAAAATTAACTCGGGCTGAAATTGACCGACAATGGCAAAAAGGTAGTAGCATCCATTAAATAGATTTTTTTTTCTCTGAGCAGGGGATAGTCTAGCTTTTTTACACCAACAGAAAGTTACTAATACATTAAACCAGACCTTGCACAGAAGCTGCTTCATAATAATGGAATGAAATTATATGCATCTGGCATATCTCTGCAGACTGCTAAACCTTAAGGAGAAACACGGCATCAGTAATCTTCTTGGGTAACATAGGCCAACAAACTAAAGACCCTACATATATGTACAGAAAGGGCACCTGCATCATTAGTACCCAGCAGAAGGAAGTAGTCCTGGTCAGACTTCTATTAAGGTAAACAATGCAGGCGAAAAGGAGGAAGAGCTAAGTGCCAGGGGTTGACAAAGAATACAACTGAAGTGAAAGCATGCAGTCAGAAATCATGCAGTCAAAGTGAGATATAAACAAATGTAGTCCAAACTCTCAGCAACTTCACAAATATGTACTTCATATATTTTGACATGTGCCCATGCGTGTGTGTCTGTGTTCACCTGTGTGTGCGCACATGCATTTGTGTCTGTGTATGTCTGTGTTTGCATGTGAGAGTATGCGTCTGTGCATGAGTATGTGTGTGTGTGTTTAAGGAGTTTATACACCTGAAGAAGAAGAAGCGGGATTGTCAAAGAGATGAAGAAAGTAGACAAGAGTATAAGGAGATGAGATGCATGGCAAAGAGAGAGGTTGTGAAGGTAAAGGATAAGGCGTATGAAGAGTTGTATAAAAGGTTGGACACTAAGGAGGGAGAAAAGGGCCTGTACCAATTGGCTAGACAGAGGGACCGAGCTAGTAAAGATGTGCAGCAGGTAAGGGTGATGAAGGATAATGAGGGAAACATACTTACAAGTGAGGAGAGTGTGTTGAGCAGATAGAAAGAGTACTTTGAGGGGTTGATGAATGAAGAGAATGAGAGGGAGAGAAGGTTGGATGATGTGGGGATAGTGAATCATGAAGTGCAGTGGATTAGCAAGGAGGAAGTAAGGACAGCTATGAAGAGGATGAAGAACAGAAAGGCTGTTGGTCCAGATGACAATCCTGTGGAAGCATGGAGGTGTTTAGGTGAAATGGCAGTAGAGTTTTTAACTAGATTGTTTAATGAAATCTTGGAAAGTGAGAGGATGCCTGAGGAATGGAGAAAATGTGTTTTGGTACCGATTTTTAAAAATAAGGGTGATGTGCAGAGCTGTAGTAACTACAGAGGGATTAAACTGATCAGTCACAGCATGATGTTATGGGAAAGAGTAGTGGAAGCTAGGTTAAGAAGGGAGGTGATGATTAGTGATCAGCAGTATGGTTTCATGCCAGGAAAAAGCACTACAGATGCGATGTTTGCTCTGAGAGTGTTGATGGAGAAGTACAGAGAAGGTCAGAAGGAGTTGCATTGTGTCTTTGTGGATTAAGAGAAAGCATATGACAGGGTGCCTATAGGGGAGTTGTGGTATTCTATGAGGAAGTCGGGGGTGTCAGAGAAGTATGTAAAAGTGGTACAGGATATGTACAAGGGCAGTGTGATAGAGATGAGGTCTGCGGTGGGAGTGACGGATGCGTTTAAGGTGGAGGTGGGATTACATCAAGGATCAGCTCTGAGCCCTTCCTTATTTGTAATGGTGATGGACAGATTGACAGACGAGCTCAGACAGGAGTCCCCGTGGACTATGATGCTTGGAGATGACATTGTGATCTGTAGTGAGAGTAGGGAACATGTGGAGGAGACCCTGGAGAGGTGGAGATATGCTCTAGCGAGAAGAGGAATGAAGGTCAGCAGGACTAACACAGAATATATGTGTGTTAATGAGAGGGAAGATAGAGGAATGGTGAAGATGCAGGGAGTAGAGGTGGCGAAGGTGGATGAGTTTAAGTACTTGGGATCAACAGTTCAGAGTAATGGTGAGTGTGTAAGAGAGGTGAAGAAGAGAGTACAGGCAGGATGGAGTGGGTGGAGAAGAGTGTCAGGAGTGATTTGTGACAGACGAGTACCAGTAAGAGTGAAAGGGAAGGTCTACAAGAGGTTAGTGAGACCAGCTATGTTATATGTGTTGGAGTCCGTGGCATTGACAAAAAGGCAGGAGTCACAGCTTGACATGGCAGAGTTGAAGATGTTAAGATTTGCACTGGGTGTGACGAGGATGAACAGGATTAGGAATAAGTATATTAGAGGGTCAGCCTAGGTTGGAAAGTTTGGAGACAAAGCCAGAGAAGCAAGATTACATTGGTTTGGACATGTGCTGAGGAGGGATGCAGAGTATACTGGAAAAAAGATGCTAAGGATGAAGCTGCCAGGTAACAGGAAAAGAGGAAGTCCTAAGATAAGGTTTATGGATGTGGTGAGAGAGGACATGCAGGTGGTTGGTGTGACAGAGCAAGATGCAGAGGACAGGAAGAAATGGAAACAGTTGATCTGCTGTGGCAACCCCTAACGGGAGCAGCCGAAAGAACAAGAAGCTACACCTATGTATATTCATTTGTATGCATATCATTGAGGCGGTAAAGCATTCCTGAGTTGTAATGCAGACATTACTCCCAGGGCATTTAGGGTAATGTAGTGCAAGTCCCTGTAGTTCACGAAACAGTCGACTAAGGCAGCACAGAAGTATGACATGCAGTGATCTCAGCACACAGAAACATGGCACGTCCTGTCTTAAGAACCCAGGTACGACATGCATGATATTTAATAACCCTGGGGTACAGATATGTGGCAAGGACTGACCTATTGACAAAGGTGTTTGGCATGCAGGCAGCTAAAAATACAAATATAAAGCATGTAATGACCTCAATAAGCAGGTGTAGAGCCTGTAGTGACCTCAACAGGTGTGCACCATATACTGACCACAGCGCATAAGCATGGGCTGTAGTGACCTCAGAACATGGGTTTATAGTATTTAGTAACCTCGGCCCACATGTGTGCAACTTGTAGTGACCTCAGTACACAGCACTCAGGTGTGTAATATATACTGCACTCAGTACATAGTTATGCAACATTTACTGACCTCAGAACACAGGTGTGCAGCATATATTGACCTCAGTGAACAGCAGTGTGGGATGCAGTGATCTCAGCACACAGAAGTATGGCAAGTAATGACCTCTACACAAAGGTATATGTCATGTAGTGGCCTCTGTATACAGCATATCTAATTTGTCAGAAAGTGATGCCAGTATGCATGAGTGACATGGCGTGACATCAAAAACTCCACTATTTTACAAAGCAAATGACAATGTGTACTTCTGAGAATCAAATCTTTTGTTAGCTCAGCAGAGCCTCAGTTTAGGACAAGTTGCATGATCCTACAACTTTCTTCATTTAATAGGAGCACATCTGAACTGCTGCAAATGAGACATTCGAGCAGCTGATGTGCATGGTATTCATACATTCTACTGGGGAACCATGTAAGATGTGAAGCTGTAATATCTTCATGTATGCAGCTCAACTATATACTTAGGAACAAGCCTGTAAGCATTTTTTGTCTCATGCAAAGATACGGAGAGACAAAAAGGTCTAGTTGAATAAAATGAAGAAAAGGGGCAGGATAACAGCACAGACGCCTTTGCAGCATGTGGTTCTGCATACAGAAAAGCTGGTCACACATGCCTCAGTAGGTCTAATATAGCCTGTAACTGACTGATACAGAAAATGAAACATCAGCTGCTCGTGAGATTACAGGATAACAGCCTTTTACATACTGATAACATGAGAGCTTCCCTTGAGCAACTGAAGTGGAGTTATCCTACTGCATATGAAATCTTGTTTTTGACCCTCTGACCCGTTAAACACCTCAATGCCCTTCTCCCACTCATCTAATTGTAAGAGTACCTTATTTTCTGTCCCCCAAATACTTTCACAGTTTGGGGTTACTGCAAAGAAAGGCAAAACATGACCACATCAAAACTCCAAAAGCATTAATGAAATCTTTCAAAGTATTTCTGTTTCAAAAAGTAACAAAACCCATATGGGCACATGGAGGAAATGATTCACGGTACAAGCCTCAGTTCTTTCCTTCTCCCATTTGTCTTGTCTTTTAGCAAATTTAGATACCCAGCAGCTGTTGCTAAAGAGTGAATGTTCTCCTTAGAATATGGACACATCTGGCCAGATGTTCATATTGTGATATTTCTGCTGTTCAGGTTACCTTAAGGGCAATCCAGACAGGATTTGACAAGAAAAAATCTGATTCTTCTCTAAGTATTTCAACTTGCAGCCTGCAGAATGTTTAGCCTGAAAAAGACAGCAGGAGTGTGCTATGAATGCGTGGCGGAGCAACAGATTTTAGGTCAGGAGACAGGAGTGTGCTATGAATGCGTGGCGGAGCAACAGATTTTAGGTCAGGAGACAGGAGTGTGCTATGAATGCCTGGCAGAGCAACAGATTTTAGGTCAGGAGACAGGAGTGTGCTATGAATGCCTGGCAGAGCAACAGATTTTAGGTCAGGAGACAGGAGTGTGCTATGAATGCCTGGCAGAGCAACAGATTTTAGGTCAGGAGACAGGAGTGTGCTATGAATGCCTGGCAGAGCAACAGATTTTAGGTCAGGAGACAGGAGTGTGCTATGAATGCCTGGCGGAGCAACAGATTTTAGGTCAGGAGACAGGAGTGTGCTATGAATGCCTGGCGGAGCAACAAACTGTAGGTCAGGAGAGTAATGTGAAGAGTAAGAGTCCACACAGACTGACCACCTGCTGAGTTCTCAAAAATCAGTCACTGGACATCTCAAAACATACTGTGAATGGTGTTATTAGGGAAAGATTCCAGGGAAACTTATACTGTCATGCTATGCATAGAGTCGCCATATACATAAGAGGACCATCTGTTTTGTTAAAAGGGTAAGAAAGTAACTACTCGTAGTCTCTGGAACACAATCAGTAGTAGTACAGGCCGCACACATGTGCCACCCATTACCTGATAAATGCAAAAAAGTAACTACTCGTAGTCTCTGGAACACAATCAGTAGTAGTACAGGCCGCACACATGTGCCACCCATTACCTGATAAATGCAAAAAAGTAACTACTCGTAGTCTCTGGAACACAATCAGTAGTAGTACAGGCCGCACACATGTGCCACCCATTACCTGATAAATGCAAAAAAGTAACTACTGTAGTCTCTGGAACACAATCAGTAGTAGTACAGGCCACACACATGTGCCACCCATTACCTGATAAATGCAAAAAAGTAACTACTCGTAGTCTCTGGAACACAATCAGTAGTAGTACAGGCCGCACACATGTGCCACCCATTACCTGATAAATGCAAAAAAGTAACTACTCGTAGTCTCTGGAACACAATCAGTAGTAGTACAGGCCGCACACATGTGCCACCCTTTACCTGATAAATGCAAAAAAGTAACTACTCATAGTCTTTGGAACACAATCAGTAGTAGTACAGGCCGCACACATGTGCCACCCATTACCTGATAAATGCAAAAAAGTAACTACTCGTAGTCTCTGGAACACAATCAGTAGTAGTACAGGCCACACACATGTGCCACCCATTACCTGATAAATGCAAAAAAGTAACTACTCGTGATCTCTGGAACACAATCAGTGGTACTACAGGCTGTGCACATGTGCCATCCATTACCTGGTAAATGTAAAAAAATAAGTACTTGTGGCATCTGGAACATACGCAGTGGTAGTACAGGCTGTGCACATGTGCCACCATTACCTGGTGAATGTAATCAGCTTGTAACAAAGTGTGGAAATGCAGCTTCATGGGGCTTCCAGAACTTGACAAAGCCTTAGCGTGAACAGTTCAAATGCATATGGCTAGAGTTCAGCCACCCTTATGGCAGTGCAAACTGTAAACTCACACTCAGGGCATACAGCAGCAGGTAATGTAATCATAGGTAATGCTCAGTATAGTAGGCATTAAACTATGAAGAAATCTGTAGCCACAGTTAGACCTTAGCACATACAAAGGTTAGCGCACTGCAAAGCATGTGGTCACACTTAGGGCTCCCCATCATCTAGTAGTCTAGCAGTTAGCATACAGGATTAAAGCTATGAACTGTTAACGAGCTTTTTCCTGCTGTCCAGCATTTCTTAGCCTTTATCTGCCTATTATATGACTCAAATTAAGTCACTTAACCAGACGCACCTAGGTAGACTGAGAAGCCCCTAGACAGACTGGGAAACTTGGTTAGGCTCCGTCACAGTATCCCTGATCATATGCCTAGTAATTACCTGTGAACCTACTATTGTGACCCCAATACTGTAAAACTGTAAAAATAAATAGAAATGTTACTTCTGACACCCTGCCAGATATATATATATATATATATATATATATATATATATATATATATAAACTAACTGAGAAACTATTGTAATTTAAAGTCAGGGGAGAGGCTAGCACTGGAAAACACCACAACCTCAGACTTAATATATAGTACCTAACACTGACTATACAGTCTTGCCATTCTGGGGTTGGGGGTTGGTATAATGGTTAAGGTGTTCATCTCACACTTGCAAGGTACATGGGTTTGATTCTCATCTGTGAAAGGAAAATTGGCTAGGCTAAAAATAGCCCACAAGCAGGGGCGGCTCGTGCCATAGGAATGTAGGACTGCAGCCCCCCCTCCCACCTGTAGAAAGAAAGAAAACAAAAAAAAACAAAACAAATCGTGAAGTCCCAGAACTCCCACCTGTAGAAAACAAAAAAACTAAACAAATCCTGAAGTCTCAGAACTCTGCACATGCATGCTTGGAGTTCCTGGAACTCATAGAACTCCAGACTGCTGTGTCTAGCAGTCCGGATAGGGGGAAAGGCATCTCTGCCCTGCAGATGCGCAGAAGTCTGTGCTGTGACAACCGCATAGAATGGAAGAACTCTGAACTGCATCATCTGCAGGCTGGAGCCTACTCTCACAGGGAAAGGGAAAACAGCCATTAGCTTGGACAGGACTGTAACACTAAAAACAAGCTTGAGCGGGACGAGACTGAGGAGAGGAGACTCAGGTACTATGTAGCCGTCGGCTTGGGACTGAGAAGAGTGTGCGTGTGTGTGTGTGTGTGTGTGTGTGTGTGTGTGTGTGTGTGTGTGTGTGTGTGTGTGTGTGTGTGTGTGTGTGTGTGTGTGTGTGAAATGCCCCAGTTGCAATGTACTGGTGGATAGAGAGATCACATGGGGGTGGGTAGAGAATACATCAGGCTTGAACCCTGTACATGTGTGTGTGTGTGTGTGTGTGTGTGTGTGTGTGTGTGTGTGTGTGTGTGTGTGTGTGTGTGTATACCTTGGGTGCACGTGGCAAGGGCCTGAATTCCCTACCCACCACCATTTGTAAAAAATTTGCAGATTTTTGTCTCATATTTTTTCTTGTCTCTTCCTCATAAAATCTTTCGTTTCTGTATTTTTGTTTCCTTACACAGTCAGTAGTGTAGTGGTGCAGTGGTAGCATTGTTGCCTGGCAGCTACAGGTTCTCTGCTTTGATTCTTGGCTGGGGTGCCTTCTGTGTGGAGTCTGCATTTCCTCCTATCTTACAAATACATGTGACTGGAGTGTTTCTCCCTAGGCCTCTGCTGAAAATTGGCTTTTGTTCCAAGTCAGACTTTCCTGGTTAACAAATGTAAAATTGGCTTTTGTTCCAAGTCAGACTTTCCTGGTTAACAAATGTTAAATCAATAAAAACAACGGGCATTTGAATTTCAGACTTCATATTATTCAGAAGTACATAGTAACACAAAACCTTTTATTCTAGCAATTTTCTAAGTTTATAAGATGGATATTTGAAATTTGTCCCTATTTTTAGCAGTGTATTCCCCATTATTGGCTTCATCCAGGTTTTTTGTGCTAAGGTTGAGAGCTATGGTGAGAACTGAATTCAATGAATATGTTTGCTGGCTGTATTCCCCCATTACTGGCTTTGTCCAGTTGTTTTAAGAGGTTGAGAGCTATGGTGAGAACTGAATTCACTGAATATGTTTGGGGGCTGTATTGCCCCATTATTGGCTTTGTTCAGGTGTTTTGTGCTAAGAGGTTGACAGCTTTGGTGAGAATTGAATTCACTAAATGGTAGCCATTTAAGTTTCAGTCTTCCTCTCTTTCACAAAACAGCTGATTTGGCATAATGGTATGCTGCTCTGTTTTGCACAGGGTCCTGCGTTCAAGACTTGGCAGTAAAATGGTGGTAACATAGCATTTTATTCTAGCAACTTTCCAACATTATACAAGCAATGTTTAAAATGTGTCCCTGGTTTTTGGGCTTTTGTCCCCCCTCCCCCAATACATTTTGGCTTTTTCCATATTTCTTGTGCTGCAAATTTCAGAGATACAGCTGAGTGTCTAGTAGATTTTACAAGGAGCTGAGAGCTGCAGGGGAACAAATGTGTAGTGCTGCTTATGCTAAGTCTGCTTGCATTGTTAATAGCACAACAGCTAGTGTACTTGCTTTTGCTGCAGAAGGCTGTGGGTTCTACTCCCACAGTAGGCAGATGCATTGCTGCTACTGTACTGTGATGTAAAGGAGGTGAATGCTGCAGTCCTTTTTGGCGAAGATACCTAGTAACTATGAACCAGTTTGCCTTCCATTCCCTATTGCAATATTAATAGCTTATCATTTTTTTAATGCAACATAGGCAATTTATTCCTCAAGGGCAACAGGCACTTTATTTGTAGACAAAACAAAGAAATATAAAGTTGTTTGCTAGGAGCAACCTCTTCATTAGTTACAGATTTCTTTAAAGTGGAATTATTTAGATGACTTTTACTTCTTCAGAGATTGTGCATATTTACTGATACTGATGGACTGTAGATGTTTGAGTAGACTTTTATGATGGAAATGTTCTGAATTGGGCAGTTTTGTCATTATTGGTACATGCATTTTGTTTCATTGTTTACTGGAAAAATGTTCAAAACAATAAATTTAAAATGCCCTCTAACAACTGTACTGTATTGTACAAGGAATATAATTTAATACAATCAGGAAGGTGTATCAAAGAGCATGTGTATGTTTCGTGTGCAAGGGGCCTAAGATTTGAAAACAGCCCAAAGTTAATCTTTATCTGCCACTGGCAAAATGTATTTATTTGAATGTGGGTTTCAATACTGTTTCAATGAATGTGAGTTTCAAGGGCAGAGAAGTTTTAATGCTAAGTCTATTTTCATTGTGAGACTGCATTGCTTTGTTTATCAGATATATATTAGTGTTTGTGCTGTAAAATGCAAAATAACACTTTCAAATGAAATCCAAATCATCGCAGAAGTAAAGCAGTATGCACATTACAGTGTTTATGATAAATGTGATGAAATAGCCAAGGAATGGGACATTGGAATGGCTGCAGGGGGGAGACTCCATTTGACCATCATTTTGTGAGGGGGGAAGGGCAGCAAACTCAGACAGCCCCAGTTGAACTATACTTCTCAACTGTCCAGATTTTTGCAGAATGAATAGATTTTTGCTTCTTATTTTTAGTTTGTTCCTCATAAAATTTGTGGTTTTCTGGCAAATCATTTAGGAATGAAGTCACTAAATAATGACAGACATTGAATTTCAGACATCATAACCTTCAGAAAAATGCTTGCTAAAGCAAGACCTGTTATTCTATCAACTGCCTTAAGTTTATACAAGAGCAATTTTTAGTACTATTTGTATGTTCCCCCAATAATTTGGCCTTGTCCAGATTTCCTGCATTAAGAGGTTAAGAGGTACGTGCAAATAAATCGCTTTATAGAATTAGGAATATCCAAATCCCTCAACTGTCCCCAATTTTGGCTCAAAATGTTGCTCTCCCCCTAATAATCCATCCACAAAATGGCAGTTTTGGAAGAAAACGTGGAGGGTTTACAGTTATAAATAACTGTAATGATCAGAGTTATAGATTATTTTTATTTCAGAAATGCATGTAGATTCTCTTATTTTGTCAGCTGCTCAAGTTAACAGTACTAATATTAAAAATGTGTCCCTTCTTTGACAAGTTCCTAGCTGTATTGTGTGGCAATTTTATATTTTTGCATCACATTTTTGGTCCGTTTTTCATAAAATTGTGGTTTTCTGGTAAATTAGTGGCAAATCATTAAAGATTGAAGTTAAAAAATAATGGCAGACATTTGAGTTTCAGATTTCATTCCCTCCAGAAAATTCATACTAATGCAAGACCTACTACTATTCTATTATCTTTCTAAGTTTATAAGAGCAATATTTAAAAAATGTCCTCATTTTTGGGTCTCTGTCCCACTTCTATGTATGGCTTTGTCCAGATTTCTTGCTCTCAGGTTGAGAGGTATGAGTGTAAGAGCCATCACTGTCAGCCAGAGACATTTCAAATTTTGACATACTTGTTGCACCCCACTCCCCCATGTAGTGACTCTGGATGTGTCCAAGCAAGGCAAGGAGCAGTTATGCAGTGTAAGTGTGCAGAGTATTCCCCCATACAAGGTAGACCACAAGTACGACCATGGCTTTTCATCTGTCCTTGATTTTGCAGAATGTTATGGTTTCCTGTCATATTTTTATACTGTTGATCTGTGCTTCTTATTATTCAGAAAATGCATGCTGTCACAGTGCCCTGTTGCTCTGTGTTTAAGTAGCAATGTTTTAATGACCATCAAGTAAGCTTGTCAAAGATTGTAAGATGCAAGTAAGCGTAAGAATTAACAACATTGAAAGCCTTTTTATTGTTGCCAAGCAGAGAATATTTACATAACTAGATAATGTATAATCCTTAGGTATTGAAATGCATATGACAGTATTTGTAATAAGGGACAGGATTACAGTATTTTCAGAAGCACATTACATTAGTTGGAGACTTGCAGTTATCTTTGCAGGCTTTACCCATAAACTAAACAGAATGCCAATCTGTCATGTGTGGTCCATAACTTGTGCAATAATCCTTTAAGCAATTTATCTTGATCTTGTTTCTTGTTTACTGCTCATTTTTTACTTTGATCATGTCTTCCCCATGAAACAAGTAGATAGTTGCTGTCAGGCAGCAGGTCTTTTTTGGATAAGAAACATTTTTATAAGTGGGGGTATCACAGAGATTGCTACTTTCAGCATGTTACTTGGTAATTTTATAAAGCTGAATATAAATTATAATTAGAACTGCAGTACAAGGAGAAGTGGTTTGAGCTGAGTGCTGCTTGTTTTTTTTTTTTTATACTTGATTTTGACTGGGATTCCAGTAATGTTTTTAAAATTTAATTTATTTTTTCATGCCTCACCTTTGTGTTTCCATCTAGATATTAAGTAAGCTGTCATGTAGCCAATGCGCTGAAATATTTTTTTCTTCTACACTTCATTTTGTCTTGATCGGCCTCTCGTAATGATGGCTTGGCACCAAAGGCAGTGTATTTAATTAAAGTTCCAGTTATTGTGGTTTTGAGCATAGCTCCACCCCTTTCTAGTTGGTCACACCCCCTCCTATTGGCCCCACCCATTTAGCTGTCTCCTGCAGCCCCCCCCCCTTTAATTTGAAGTCACCAGCCACAAGGGCAACTAGTCTGGTACACTAAACTCACACAAAAGTTCCTGAAGTCCACAACATAACTCACAACTTGTAAGCCCAACACAGCTCAACGAGTCAGGAACCACGATAGTACTGCAGTTAGTTTCTTTTATTAAAAATCCATGCACCAACGATGACACTAATAGTTGAGCGCTTTCATCTAGTGAATCTAGATTTCTTCAGAACATCAGACAAACTGTTTGAATACACTTTAAATACCTTAATTTCCCGCCTTTTTCTGAAAACAATTACCCAATTACATACATTTAACCCTATAGATCACTTATGCAGTAAAATATCCATCTCAAACTTGATTAACCATCTTATCCTTTAACTCTATTGCAAACTTACTGCATAATGTGCTGTTGTTAAAATATAACTTGGAAACACATCAGTATTCACAAATGAATCATATTATTACTGTATGTGCAAATACTGCTGTTATGGATTAAAAAATATATAAATAAAATATATATGTTATACTAAAAAAAAAATACAAAATTTGATAAATAATTTGATAAAAATGCAGTACAAAAAGAATCAACCAACACAATAACTGTTGTTTCATACATAGTGATAGCTTATCTTGTATAATATCTAACATTTTTTATTTGCCTCAATATTTCCACAAAATCAAGATTATACCCTCACTAAGGGTTTAGTAGGAATTACTTCATTTAGGCCAGGTGGTGTGGCAGCCTCGAGCCGCAGCTGCCACTTGATTTCTTTTTCTCCCACAATGGCCTTTGTATTACCTCCTCTAGGATTTATACTGACCACATCCAAAATACCAAATTTAAAACCCGTGCATGTCTCGCTATTGAGTATATGATGGGACAATGCATTATTGGTATCGTTTCTCTTAATGCAATAGGTGTGGTCATAAATTCTATTTTTAAGAAACCGGTCCGTCATTCCAACATAATAGCTTTGACATGTGTCACAAATAGCTAGATATACCACATGTCTAGTTAAACAATTACCATGTTTAAAATGAACCTTAGTTCTATTTCTGTCCTTTAATACTATGCTTTTGCCTTCATATATATACTTACAATAACTACAGCTCCCACACTTCGTAGTACCCCTTTTGAAGGTCTTTGTGTCTTGTATAGCACTCTGCCTTATTTCTATAAGCCTTTTGAGGCTATTACCTGTCTTATACACAAAATTGGGTACAGGGGGGATTTTGTCCTTAATCACTGAATCGCTTGTCAAAATGTGCCAGTGTTTGGTAATAATTTGCTTAATAATTTGTTAGTCTGGTACACTCACCTATGAACCTCATGAACATTATGAGGACCACAAGTACAGTGCTCAGAATTGGAACAGGCATCCCATACTCAGAGGCCAGTGGACGATAGGGAGGTTCATGTGCTAGGAAGTGTGTAGTTACACTGACAGCCCACCACAGAGCAGATGATACCAACTATGAAAAGTCTAGTCAAACGCAGAGCACAAAGCCATCACCAGTAGTTCAGATGCATAAAGCTTTGACTATGACATACTGACTCACATTCAATTCAAGTGCTTGTCACCAATGGTGGGGAGGAAGAGTGGGGCCATCATGGGGGAGGGAAAGACATACAGAAGCAAGCAGTGGGTGGGAATTAGGCTGCACAAGCCATCAGTGGATGTCTCATAACAAATGTGCAGAAGTGCACACTCAAAAGTGAAGGGCATAGTCAGCCACCAGAGTGATATTTCACATATCCCTCTACTCCAGTGGAGGAGTTAGACCAAAATAAAGCCCCCCAACCACCACAGACTTCTCATCTCTGCCCTAGATGGAATCCACAGAATGGAGACAATGTTTGAACACTGCCTGACTGCCCAGTGACCAGATGATGAGCAGACACAGGGCAAAAATCAGCAAGAAATAAAGAACAATAACCACCTAGAGAGAGCACAGGTTACTGATGAAGACATAGTCCTGCACAATAACCACCTACAGAGAGCACAGGTTACTGATGAAGACATAGTCCTGCACAATAACCACCTACAGAGAGCACAGGTTACTGATGAAGACATAGTCCTGCACAATAACCACCTACAGAGAGCACAGGTTACTCATGAAGAGATAGTCCTGCACAATAACCACGTACAGAGAGCACAGTTTACTGATGAAGACATAGTCCTGCACAATAACCACCTACAGAGAGTACAGGTTACTGATGAAGACATAGTCCTGCACACAGCAGGAGTTACTGACTATGTGTAGTCACATTCCAGAACCCAAAGCAGAAAATGGGTTACTATGTGCAGTCACATTCCAGACCCAGCACAGAGCATGGGTTACTGACTATGTGCAGTCACGTTCCAGATCCCAGCACAGAGCATGGGTTACAGAGAATGAAACAGTCACTCACAGAACCCTGGACACAGCAGGAGTTACTGGCTATGTGCACTCACATTCCATAATTCAACACATAGCATGGGTTACTGATTATGTGCAGTCACATTCCAGAACCTAGCACAGACTCGGATTACTGTCTATGAGCAGTCACATTCCAGAACATAGCACAGATATTGGATTACTGTCTGTGAGCAGTCACATTCCAGAACCCAGCACAGAGCTCGGATTACTGTCTATGAGCAGTCACATTCCAGAACCCAGCACAGAGCTCGGATTACTGTCTATGAGCAGTCACATTCCAAAACCCAGCACAGAGCTCAGATTACTGTCTATGAGCAGTCACATTCCAGAACCTAGCACAGACTCGGATTACTGTCTATGAGCAGTCACATTCCAGAACCCAGCACAGAGCTCGGATTACTGTCTATGAGCAGTCACATTCCAGAACCCAGCACAGAGCACTGGTTACTAAGTCTGAAATGTACAGTCACACTCATATCCCTGCACACAGCAGCAGTTGCTGACTATGTATAGTCACATTCAGAGCTCATTACAGAGCAGGGGGGCACTGAATAATGAAGTGTGAAGTCATACTCACAGCCAAAGGTGTCAGTGAACTAGGAAAAGTGTGCCTACATTGTAATCCCAACATGAAGCAAGTCCGAGTAAACTAAGACATGTGTAGTCACAGGCAATGTCACCACACAACAGGGGTTAGTGTATTAGGAAGTATGTAGTCACAGGCAGAGTCACCACACTATAGAGATTAGTGTATTAGGAAGTGTGTAGTCACAGGCAGAGTCACCACACAACAGGGGTTATTGTATTAGGAAGTGTGAGGTGACTCTCGGAGCCCAATACACAGCAGATGTTAGTGTACTGGCAAGGGTTAGTGTATTAGAAAGTGTGAGATTACACTCACCAAGTTCCTTCCCTCACTTCAACTTTTCTGAATTTCTAATTACCAGTCACAAGATCTACTATCAGTTTGACAAATGCACTAATAGACTTCTTCAGATGTTCAGTGTTCAACATCTACGAAATGCACATGTATCGTTTATACTGTAATACTTTCCTTTATTTCACATGACTGTAATCTAATTAATGTGTCATGTAAATTAATAAATGTCTGCTTAAAAATGTTTTAATATGTTGTAGCATTTCCCTCCAGGCATCTGCCGAAAAGGGGGTTTTGACTAAACCCATTCAGACAAACATGGTAAACAAAAACAAAAACAAAATTAAAAAATTGTCTAGCCAGCTGCCCATTTAGAGTATTCGATCTTCTAACTGTATGCTGTTCAGCTGTGCAGTCTCACACAAACCAAAGTATAGAGGCTCTTTAATTACTGCAGTCTCGCGCACACACACACACACACACACACACACACACACACACACACACACACACACACACATACACACAAATGCACACAACCCACAGCACAAACTTTCATCCTCATATTAAAGATGGAAGTGATTTTGAAAAAAATTAAGATTATATTTTGCTGTTTTATTTTTAAGTTTCACAGTTTACTCACTTTTTTCTGTATAACCACACCAAAAAATTATATCATGGTAGACAGTATGCTATGATTTACATTATTCTGCAAAGCATTGTGGGTAACCAGTAACAACTTACTTCTTTAAAAGTCAAACTTCTTACTTACATCATGGTTTCATTACTACATCAACATGAGTTAATTTTTAATTCAATGTGCTCCACCTGCAAGAGCTACCTTACAACCTTTCTATGATGTAATAAACTGCTACTGAAGCATTTAACATGGAAATAGAGCAGCATATACATTAATCTGAGTATTGAGACATTGTAGGTTCCATCTTTCATGATGTCATGGCAGGGATCTTCAGCTATAAGAAAAAAATTCAGGGGGCTGTCCTTATCCACAAAATAAAACTGTGTAATTTGTTACTGTATATGGTAAGGAGGCTGTGTCCGACTCCAAAGACCTGATACTTACATTTGTTTCAGAGCATGAATTAAATGAACTTTAACAGTCATACGACAGCACTTGCACTGATGACACCCTTTCCCTTACTGTCTATTGCCCTCCCCCCAATGTTGTAGTGCAGGTAAGACAAAAAAACTAAATGGCCAAAACATCAGTGAGGAAGGAGGTAATAGTCAGCTGGAAAAGGTTCATAGGTTGGTACTAGGCTATCTGCCCTAAGGCCTATGCAAGCCTAGCCATAACAATTCCCTGGAAATTTTTTCCCACAATATTTAATTCTCTGGGACCCTGTCTAGCAGGGCGACTGACATGATCCCCAGGGTGAATTTCCTATCTCCCATCCAATCATCAAGGTTCCTTTTGAAGAGGGCCAATGAGGCACTCTGCTTGACATGTATGGGCAGTCTATTGCAGAGTATGGGGAGTCTCTGGGTCAGGAACCTATTCCTCCAGCATGTTTTGTTCATTGTGATGATAAGGTTTAGATCCCTGGACCGTGTGGCTCTGAGGGATTGGAATTTCTTTAAGTGGAGCATGTCCAACAGCTCAGGGTTCAACATGGCCTTGTATGCTAAGCAGAGATTGCCTCTGAGTAGGCAATATGCAACAGAGTATAGCTGGAGTTTTTTTAGACAGTCAGCATATGGCATCTGCTTTAGGCCTGTGATTCTTTTAGTGAGGTATTTCTGTGGCCTTTCCAGCTGTTGCAGATGTCTAGTGAGGTACATACCAAATGGGGCATTATATTCTATAATGGGTCTAATGAGGGATGAGTACAGTGGGACAATGACCTCCTTTTTTCTGGATGAAAAGCCCTTAGTGATGAGGTGTGCCACATAGAAGGATTTCCTGACTGTTGTGGCGATGTGGTTATCGAAACTGAGACCACTGTCCACTTGTGTCCCTAAGTCTCTCATCACACTTTCGATGTCTAGTGTCCTGCCACCTATGTGGTAGTTCATGGGTACATGTTTTTTTTCCAAAGGGGATAACTATACATTTCTTGGCATTAAGCTTGAGCCCATGGCTCTGGCACCAGGCATCTGTTTCTGTAAGGCCCTTTTGTAGAATATCCACATCATTTGGGGATTCAATAATGGCTCCCAGTTTGCAGTCATCTTCAAACTTTGTTAGCCAAAGTCCCTCAGTGTTGGCCTGTACTTCAGAGAAGTAGATGCCAAACAAGAGTGGTCCCAGGACTGAACCCTGAGGTACTCCATTTGTCACTTGTCTGGAGCTGGATTTGGAGTCAGCTACTTTTACAGTCTGGGTTCTGTCAGTAAGCCAGTTGGCAACCCATCAAGTGACATAGGGATTTATGCCCAGCTTAGTAAGTTTATCTATGATTCCAGAGTGGGGGATGGTGTTGAAGGCCTTGGCAAGGTCCAGATAGGCTGTGTGGACCACCTTACCCTCGTTTACAGCTCTGGAGACCAATTCGAAGAAGTCAATCAGATTCAGGAGACAAGATCGGCCCTTCACAAACCCACACTGGGTGGGGTCCAGTGTTTGAAGGTTGCTAATGTCTTTGTTTATAAGTTCCATGATAATGCGTTCCATGCCCTTGCAGATCAGGCTTGTCAGACTGATGGGACGGTAGTTCCCTTGATCCAAGGCGGATCCTCCCTTGTGGAGCGGGATAACTGTAGCTGTACGCCACTCAGTGGGCATGAAGCCTGAGGTGAGCTATGATTAAACATGACAATTAGGTGGGGTGCCAGTTAATTTTGTAGTTCATGTAGTACACTGGGATGTCATCTGGTCCCATGGATGCTGTATTCTTAGCTTTGGAGTGCGCTGTTTCTACCTGTGTGGCTGTGATTATCGGAATTTGGCAATCTTTTGGTATTGAGATGGGCCCTTTAGGGGGTGAGAGGGGAGCGAAGTTGGCACTAAATCGATCTGCCAGGATATTGGCAATATCCTTGGGATCAGTATATTTAATGCCATCCTGTTGTAGCTCAGAGCAGATCTGAGCATTGCCATTTAGATTCTTGACATAACTATAGAATGCTTTGTGGTTGTCTTTAGAATATTTGGCAATTTTATTTTCGTAACTAGCTTTTGAGGATTTTATGAGGGATCTCAGCTTCTTACTGAGGCTGGTGAGGGAGTTTTTTGCATCCTGGGATTTTCCTCTTTTCTGCAACAGTTTCTTCCTTCTGTTGTATAGTTTGTTTATAGCAGGGGACCACCAGATTGGCTTCATTTTTTTGGAGAAGAGCATCTTGGTTCTATTTGGGATGGCACAATTCATGCACAAGTGGATGTGCTCGTACAGTGCCTTAGTGTAGGATTCTGCAGTTGAACTTCCAGATCCCGTCTGCATGGGTGTTGTGAAGTTTGTCACTTCTGACTTCAGTAGCATGAAGTTGGCTTTGGAGAAGTTTTTAAGGAGGTTTCCTTACTGGGGGGTGGGGGTGGGATGTGGATGTCAAGGGTGATTTGCTTATGGTCAGACCTGACCAATGAGGGGGTGACCACTGGTGTGGAGCATCTATCTCCCATGTTGGTAATGACCAGGTCTAGGATATTGGAGCCCCTGGTGGGACAATGGATTAGTTGATCCCGGGAGTTGGAATTTATGAATTCCAAGAACCGTTGGGAAAAGGAGTTAGTACCCGAGTAGTTTTCCCAATTAATGGCAGGGTAGTTGAAATCACCCAGTATTAGGGTGTTTGGTTGTATCTTAATATTTTCCAGTATGTTTAGGAAGGTGTAGTAAGAATCTTGGGGTATGGTGGGGGATCTGTAGCAAGCTACAATTTGGATTGCAGTCTTACCTAGTGTTAGTTGCCCCTGGAGAATTTCAGATGCATTGTGTTGGGCAACTAGCCTGGAGGTGTGAATATCCTTGGTGAATATGGACACTCCTCCACCTTTAGTGTTTCGGTCTTGGTTTTGTGGCCGAAAAGTGTGGTAAGAATTGTAGCCTGGTATTGCATGGGTGCTCTCTGGAGCCTTGAACCAGGTCACAGTCACTGCACAGATATCGATGTTCTCTATTTTTAGGAGTGCCTCGAGAGAGTGCATTTTGAGGTTTAGACTTCTAGCATTGAGTAGCATTACCTTCAGATTTTGCATGCTTGTATCTGTTATGTTGGTGGTTTTATCCTTTGAACCTTGCCTAAAAAAGGCACTATAGGGGTGACAAGAGCTTTAGCCAGTAACCTGAATCCCAGGGGGACAGGTGCAGACCATCTCTGGCAAAGCATAGTGGTTTGTCGATCATGTCTTCTCAGGCAGACAAATACTGGATCCCCTTTGAATGACACCAGAAGCTTAGCCAATTGTTGAAGTCAATCATTTTGTCCTTATACTGTGGTATTATTCTGGGCGAAGGCAGGATGCTACTCAGGGCTAGGGTCATACCTGCCTGGGTCACATGATCCAAGAGCTCTTCCATGTCTCTTTTCATGTAATCCAGGGAGGTACGTCTCAAGTCATTTACTCCAGCATGGACAGTGACAGAGTCGTATTTGTACTTGTTGTGGAGTGACTTGAGTGCATGCGTTATGTGGCAGATCCTGGCACCCGACAGGCAGCTTACTGTAATTTTCGCCTTGCTCAGCCTGGTGAGTGGGACATCAGTGTGCCTGACTATAGAGTCACCTATGACTAAAGTGTTGGGTACATTGTCTTGCCTTAGGGGCTGTTGTTGGGTGGCACACTAGTGTTGTGAGCTATGTGTCACTTTGCTTGTGACTGGTGTTTGTTTGCGTTTCGGCTTCGGAGGTCCTTGTTGCTTGGGCAGGTTAATGTTAAGGGCCTTCGCATATGTGGGTTTAGTGTTGCTGTGAGTGGGAGTTGATGGTGTGGGATTTGAAGGGCTATGAGTTGCTAGAGGTGTAATGCAGGTGTTAGCCTTCTCCTCTTGACTGTCTAGCACAGTCTTGACCAGAGAGAGCTTTGCTTCTAGTTTGGCTATGTAAGTGCATCTCTTGCAGGTTGTAGTGTTGGGTGGTAGGAGGAAAGGATTGTCTGTGTACATGAGGCAGTTGCCGCATTGCCCCAGTATGCCCAGATTCACCAGGTGGACAGGAGAAATCACCGGAAGCTGACCCTTGGACATGCCTGTTTAGGTGCTTTTTTGTAAGGTTTCAGAACTGTTTTCCCTTACCTTTGCAAGGTACTTTGCAATTGTAGGCTGTTTAGTGCCTATAATTAATTTCTCCTTATTGACAAGGAGAGCTGAGTGCTTGTATCTGTTTCAGGCTTCCTAGTGCTTTCCAGCAGGTTCTAGAGCAAGTGCTAGTCACAGGGGTTCAGATTTTAGTGCTACTACTGAGAAACCAGCTAGTTTTAAGGGAAAATTTGAAGAGCAGACTTTCTGGCACCTGGAATAGTTTAACTGTAGCCTCGTAGTGCTGCACGATGTGAAAAATGTGCAGACACATGCATTTTTAAGCCAGAAGGTTGAAAGGAGTAAAAGAAAACATTATAAAAAATGTGTTACATGCTGTCACTTTCCAAATACTTAGATAAGGCTATTGGCATGAGTTTGGTATTTTACCCAAAAGTCCATGAAAAAGTTTTAGGTCATGTAATGTGCAAAATTCATCTGAAGGCTTTGCTTACTGTGTAAAGGTAGCACACGTTTAATTAATTTACTATATCCACTTTTATCTGATTTAGAGTCATACTGCACCTGAGTCTTTCCAAACATACAGTAAGCACAAGGCCAGAAGGCACACACTTTCACACATCCAAATTCATACTTGGGTATAATTTAGCCAACCTACCACCAATATCCTTCAAATGTGAACTGAAACCAGATATCCAGGAGATCTCACTCATACATAAGGACAAAATGCACCCTCTAAATATAACCATTTCATTTATAGTAAATGATTTTCTCAAGGTCTAACAAAGGATTCTCTGTCTGCATGTACAAAACATATTTTGAACATGGCTCTATTCAATCAGAATGTAGTTGAAGTCATGATTATTTATTAAAATGATGACACAATTTTAAAAGAAAAATAATTATTTGGGCGACTTTAACTACCCTTAATAAGCTTGGACACCTATAGTTTGAATCTAGGATATTCCCAGAAGTACCTAAATTTAATAAACCAATGCCCTAAACCTCTTAGCACAATAAATCTGGACAAAGTCTAAAATAATGAGGGACAAAAATAGGGACAGATTTTAAATACTGCTCTTATAAACTTAGAAAGTTGTTAAGTAGCAGGATTTGTGTTAGCATGCATTTTCTGAAAGATATAAGTCGGGTGCTCAAATGTATGTCATTATTTAGTGACTTCAGTCCTTAGTGATTTGCAGAAAACCATAAATTTTAAGAGGGACAGACCCAAAATAGGAGGCAAAAATCTGAACATTCTGTGAAAATCTGGACAGTTGAAAGGTATGATCTACACTAGAGTCAAACTACCCACTAGAGGTCAAGATGTCCTAGACCTGGTTCTTACACATGTAACATCTGTATTTACTATTCCACATGCTGTCTCCTTAAACTAGTAACCTTTAGCTTTAAAATCTCGAAACCAGTAGATGTCGATATCAGAGTCGGGGATTTCAAACATACAGATCTTCTCCAGTTCTATGATGATTCTTCATATTTATGTATAACAGTATCTCTCAAGACATTGACATAGCAAGTAGCTATACAAAAAAAATTACACTCAAGTAGATTAATGCATAAATCTGTCAGTCTCAACCAGATCCAAATATAACGGAAAGTTTAAGAATAAACCTGAATAAACTAAACAAAAAAAGAAAAAAAAACTCCTTAATGTATACAGCAGAACAAATGTCCTTCAAATCAAGGATGATATTAAGGAATTGTCAAAAAATGTAAGAAATACTATTAAGAAAACCAAGTTAGCCCATGAATTTAGGCTAGTAACAGCAGCTTACTATAATTGCAAATGCTTCTTTGGCTATGTCAGGAAACTAAGAAATGACACCTATCATTGCTCAAAGCTTATTCAAAATGACATTACCTGTTCTGATCAAGTGGACCGAGCCAATGTACTAGCAAACAAATTTAATGCAAACTTCATCTCAGAGACAACTATCCAAAGCCCAGTTATTCCTTAAGATCTCAGACCCCCCCCCCCCATCATCACTAAGAATTCATACTGAATGTGCTTTCCAAGACTAAAACTACATCCTCCATTGGATTGATTAGCATACTGTCTGCTTAACAGATAGTACTACACAGGTGTTGGGAGAGCTGATGCTTAACCTATTCAACCCAAGACTAGCTACTGTCTTTGTCCTTGAGGTCAAGCATACAGCAGTTGTGATGCCACTTCACAAGGGTGGCCTCACTCCTGACCCTCAAAAAAATAATAGGCCTATCAGCTTGACAAGTCTCATCTGCTAAGCTATGGAAGATATCATAAGTGAATTGATTAACTACATTATTAAAAATCTTATTAAACTAGACCTGCAGCAGTTTGGCTTTGTCAAAGCTAGATCTTGTCTAATGAATAGGCTTTACTTCTTTGAAAGGGTAACACAAGCTGTTGGCAGTGATCATGTGATCATACTGTGCATCCATCGATCTAGGCAAGGCACTTAGACCATTCCTCAAGCTAACATAATGAACAATCTAAATGCACTTCAGACAGATTCCTATGTGGTAAGATTTAGAGCAAGATAGCTGAAAGACAGAACCCACACAGTGACGGTAGCAGGTGCTACCTCAGGGAGTAAGAACCTGACCAGTGGTATTCCACAGGACTCAGTACTGGGACTTCTGTTATTTAGCATCTACTTTTTGGGTCTCCAAACCATGAGCCAAGATCTTTTGTTGACCAGGTTTGCAGATGTTTGTAAACTGGGTGTCATTCTCAAGTCCCCTTCTGATGCCCAAGCCTGCCAGTACCAGTTTAACTTGTCAGTACTTAGTGTACAGGTAACTAACTCAAATTAAATTGAATAAAATGCAATATTGTCACATTCAGTAGACAATCCCTTCCCCCAGCTTATAGTATAGACAGCACCCCACTTCAGAATGAGAATGTAGTTAGAGACCTTAGAACATGGGTTAATAATTTCCTCCCCTTTGATCATTAGGTTGCTATAGTGGTCACAAAGTCCTTCTATTTAGTGCAGCCGGCCGCAGAAGGAATATTGTCTAGATCTAAGGAAGTCATTGCCTCCCATATATTCTACATTAATCAGGCCAGTCACAGAATACAATGTACCATTTGGGACACACCTCAGTAGATGTATCAAACAACTGGAAAGACTCTAGTGGTTCTTAACTGAAAAGCTCTCTGACTTAAGAATCTAAGGTACCATAAAAGATGGAAAACACTGTCCCTTTAGTCAGTGTCCTAAAGACTCTTGAAGGGTGATAAGGGTGATCTTTGCCCTTCCTCAAAATGCCATTAGGGACCTAGTAGTCCAGGATCGCTTGTATTCTCATAAATCAATCACTGTTACTAATACTAGGACCACAGATCTAAACCTTCCATCCATTCACCCACAACCCCTTCTTCACATTTTACAAATGGGGTCGGGACGTCACTTCAAAAGTGACAGTCATCTAGAGTCAAGGTTTACATCGCCGGGTGGCTAGCCCTGGTGAGACCAGATCTAAATCTTCATCGGCAAATTAATAAAGCATGTTAAAGAGACGGCTTCATTATGCAATGCTTTCCCCCACCTCTAACAGACTTCCACTGCAAATTAAGCAGTGTGCTACATTATATACTTTAAATGGCAATTAGGTGACTGGATGAGTATTCACAAATTCTGGATACTGGCTAAGGGTACATGGTCACAAGGCTCAGTTGCCTTGTATTTCGTATGCTCCTGTGATCATACACAAGAATCTAGAAACTGTAATGGATGGCTAATCATGTGATCATGCTGTCAGCCTGTGCATGTCAAAAATGCAGCCACAACTTATCACATAGTACTGCAAAATGTGCCAAGGAATATCACTGCAAGCCATTTTTGGCAGGCCTCAAGTATGGAATGTTCTCAGTGCTGTCACATACCGGTCAGTGTGAGTTATCTCAGAATAATGCACATGCTGGTGTATATGCTATCCCCCCAAGACTACACACTCTGGCAACTGTGTATGCTACCAATGTGCAGTACCACACACCCTCTCATGTTTTATTGCTTCAGCTACACTTAACAAATCTAAAAATATATATGTGCATTTCAGGCACTCCTAACAGCTTGTCATCACTACAAGAAGAAGTTGTGCAGTCAAAGCGCTCACGCAGCTTTAGTTTACTTTGAATGAGTTTGTTTTCTAAATTCTTGGTTGATCCATTAAGAAATACTGTACAAAATACTATAATGAGTCTTTATTTTTTTCCTTAGGGCATAACCATATCTAATATCTTGTATTTTATTCACTTTCACTTGATCATTAAAGGTTAAAGGCATGGAGTCACTTTAACAAAAAAAAATGCAAGATAAAGTTTGTTAGATGGCAATGTCAACAATTGATTTAAAGTTTCTGAAAAATACAAGAACACCTTCAGCCCACAATTGTTGCAGAGACTCCTCAGGTAGGGGGCAGTAATGTTCTTTTCATTCACAAAGCCTTTCAGACCACAGTCCATCAATGTTGCTTAATGAAATCTGTTATACTGACCTGATATTGTGTTTGTAATTTTTTATTCACCCCCCCGAGGTATTTTTTTCTCTACAATATAAACATAATAAACAGTAATAACGTACTATATCTAATGAACATAAATTAAGAAATGTCACAAAAATATAAAATAGAATCATCATAAAATTAATTTAGTTACAGTGAGCTTTTGCTTGGATGCATATCCACCTCTAACTCTGTCCACTTGCCTACTTCTGGCATCATAGTTCTGAGTATGACATCACACTATAGTGTTGTGGACATAATTATGCCATCAAACACAAGCAACCACGGCATGAGATATAGAGATATGCCAGAAATGCATAGCTTAAAAGGGAAAAAAAGTTTCCATACAATGTTTTCCACTGATAAAAATAAGGAATTAATTTTAAAAAATGCATGGTGTCAAAAGAAAGCAGGATAGAATAGAGGGTAAATCATACTTTTATCTGCTTCCCCCAAAAACTTGTCAAAAATTTTTTATGTGCTAGTCTGTAACATCTTGTGGTATTCTTTGGACTCATTTTTTTCTGGGATTCAGAGTTGACTGACAGACATTAAATGGGCCTCCAAGGGATATGCGTGACTAAAATATATAACAGCACTTCAGAAATATTTTTTCCTTTCCAGTGCATTTTTCCTTTTTCCCTTCCCACAAGCAGACAAAGTTCCCATCATTCCTTCTGGGACTTCGGCGAGGGTTTGTAAAATGACAAAAATGACATTTTTGAAAGAACGAAACTTGCCTAAACAGGAAAACAAATTAATTTTGAGAAACATTACTGAACAGATCAAGGATTTTGTCTTGAGAGCTCAGAGCAGTTTTTTTTGGAATATGCAGGAAAACACTGGCCTTTGATGTTTATATTAAAGTGATGTTTGTGACAGAGAACACCAGCTTATTATTTTACAGTCCACAGAGGGTTAAGAACACCATCAGTAACGTGCATTCACTGCAAACACCAGACAGATGTGCCCTTACCCCCACCAGTCAGGCAGATGTATCCACACCACCCCCTCCCTACTCAGGCAGATGCTTGGTAGGGGGTGCTAAAGAAAGGAAAAGCTGTATCCAATCCATGTATTATACAGGCATGTTTTTTTTACTTCTGCTTATCAATGTAAATATCAGTGGTGAACAGAATCTAACATCTTACGCCAGATGTGTTTTCTAACTGGAACAAGGCCATATTTCTATTGAAACCTTATAAAGGGAGAGCAAACTACAAAAGGATGAAATATGTGACCTCCATTGAAATATTTCCAGTTATGTGTCTGTACATTACTTTTCACAGTAGTTTTCAAAGTGTAATTGTTTTAATAACAAACTCTAGCATTACTATCATTCTGACTTCACTGATCTAATTCTGGGATCAAAATAAAGAGAACCCAGAGGGAAAGCATACAACAACACCATAGAAAGAGACTTAAATGCTTACTCTTGAGATGGCGTCCTGCTAAGCTCTGTCATCTGTCTTTTCTCTGAGTAGCTTTCTCGTGTGATCATTCACTAAGTCCAGATAAACATGCATCTTCCATTAAACCTGAAAATAGCTATCTAGCAAAAATTTAATTGAACACAACTATTGTCATCTCATTATAATAAAACCCATTTACTTAACTTATAATCTACAACACAACACAAAATTTATCAAAGTGGCTGTACGTCATAGGAACATTCATGCTTTACTCTTCACTGTGACGCTCTTTTAAACTTCCCTAAGAATAGTCAATGATGACTGATAAAAAGCAGTTTTCTTCCTTTTAAATGACACAATAACCCACTATCACATGTACATTTTATTGAATTTGATTGAAATCAACAGAAATGCTAAAACCCAAATCGTAATTTACTCAGAGCATGAAATATGTCTCCAGAAATTTATGCCAAGACAAGTTTATTACTTTCATATTGTTCAGACAAAATATTTACAGCAGCTCCTCATCTCTCCTGAAATAAAAGCATGATAGGAGTGCAAGTGGGCGTGATGCAGAATGTACAGCCGAATCTGTGCAGGTATTGGGGAGGGGGGGACAGTCATCCAGCACTATAGCAAAACAGTGGCTTGCTCATTTGGGGAGAAGGAGTAGGCTGCATGCAGAGGACACTTTTCAGATGTATATGTTCCCTAAATGAAACAAAGGAAGAAATGTTGCAGTACTGGAGACAATTGCACTGCTCTCAGGTCCTGCCTGTGTCTAACACAGACATTTACAATAATGTCCTTTACATCTGTTAATTCAGCCATACCTGTAGTCCCCGGTTCAGTTCATCCATTGATAATCACCTCCTTTCCCTGTGCTACAGTCCAGTCCCTCATCATTATGAACCGCACCATTGATGCACACCCCAAATGGATGAATCCATAAAGACCCAAAATGTCACAAATATTTTTATTGTCACTGCTAACAAACACAATAATACATACTAATTCCTGTTACTGGAAAAAAGTAGAAGTCCAGAATGTTTTGGTAGGTATATTGCCTATTACACTCCATAACAATAACATGCATTCCACAGTAAAAAAAAAAAAAAAGATTTTAATGAAATTTATCAAAGGCACAGCATCACTGCTTCTATTACAAATGTCTACATAATATATTTGTATCCAAAGTCCTACCTGGTACAGCTGTTAAGTCCAAACAGTGTAATTATGTCATACTCCATGGAAAATGGTAACTGAACTGTTACAGACACATTCATTATATGTATCTCTTACCATTCAAGTTTGTCTGCCTTCCTCTCTATTGATGCCAGTATCTCTATCTATCTATCTATCTATCTATCTATCTATCTATATATCTATCTATGTATATCTAGCTACTTATCTGTCCATATTCCTACCTGGGTATCCACCTACCTGTCTATCTGCTTGTTTATCTGTCCATTCATCAGGCTACACTATTATCAGTTTGTCAGTCATTCAGTTTGTTGATCAGTCAGTTGATTGATTGGTTTATTTTGGTAGTTGGGATATCCAGCTAGGCCAAACCCATTTGTCGCAAAGGCCTGAGGGTAAGTGCTCTACAAAAATATCGTATAATGTAGTCAAAATAAGTAAACAACAGTGGCATTAAACAGAACTGTGAAACAAACAGCAGACAGAAAACATCATAACAAAGAAATTATCTGTCATACAGTCAGACACAAAACAGTCACGCAGATTTCTTAACTCACTGTGTAAATATTATTAATAGTAATTGATATATGAGAAGTACAAAAATTACAGAGAAAGTAATCAACACACATGAGCATTATCTGTGTTATCTGATACTGAAACAGTATGTGAAATGGTAGAGGTGGTCAAGAATTAGTGAGAATACAAAAAGAGGACATACGTTATCTTTAAAGTACAGCACATCACTTAAACAGCTCATGGAGACAAGCAGCAGGGAAGAGAGGATGCAGAGACAGAGAGACAAAGGCAGAAACTAAAAACTGGGGAAGTAAACAAGTCAGAAAGGGGAAAAGAATGAGATGGGTTTAGTCAGTGGGCAAAATATGAAGAGAGAAACTCAGGAGAGAGACAGAGAGCACCGTGTAGGCAAATTCATGACAAAAGATGGCTGCCAGTAAGAACATGCATGGAAGTTAGTTTGGAAGTACAGAGAGAGAATTAGAGCAGGAATATAATGAACATAAAAGAAAACATATTGTATGCTGACACTGTTCAACACTAGCAGTGACAAGGGTTCTGTAGTTAGAGGAAGTTAATGGGGCATATCCCTAAGCTCCTGATGCAGTCTCAATGGTGATGAAATCTAACAGATCAGTGGCAATGCAGAAATAAACCAACCATGTTACAGAGATGGTACAACACAGCTGCTTTGTAAGATGCTTGTAGTATCAAAGAATCCGTAATGCAACTGCTGCATTCAGATGATTTGATAAAATAACCAGGTCAACAACACGACATGCACAATGAACAATGCCAGCAGCAACAAGATATGCAGGTAGGCAGACTATAAACAACAGCTAAACTTAAACACACAGTGGTGATAACAAGATATGCAGGCAGGCACACAATAAACAAAAACTAAACTTACACAGAGAGTGGTGATAACAAGATATGCAGGTAGGCAGACTATAAACAAAAACTAAGCTTACACAGAGAGTGGTGATAACAAGATATGCAGGTAGGCAGACTATAAACAACAACAACTAGACCTATACACAGAGTGGTGCTAACAAGATATGTAGGTAGGCACACTATAAATAACAACTAAGCCTACACATAGAGTGTTGATAAGATATGCAGGTAGGCACACTATAAACAACAACTAAGTCTACATACAGAGTGGTGATAATAAGTTATGCAGGTAGGCACACTATAAACAACAACTAAGCCTACACACAGAGTGGTGATAAGATATGCAGGTAGGCACACTATAAACAGCAACTAAGCCTACACACAGAGTGGTGATGACAAGATATGCAGGTAGGCACACTATAAACAGCAACTAAGCCTACACACAGAGTGGTGATAACAAGATATGCAGGCAACCACACTATAAACAACAACAACTAGGCCTACACATAGAGTGGTGCTAACAAGATATGTAGGTTGCCACACTATAAACAACAACAACTAGGCCTAAACACAGAATGGTGGTATCAAGATATGCAGGTAGGCACACTATAAACAACAACTAGACATACAAACAGAGTGGTGCTAACAAGATATGCAGGTAGGCACTCTATAAACAACAACTAGACATACAAACAGAGTGGTGCTAACAAGATATGCAGGTAGATACACTATAAACAACAAATACTTGGCCTACACATGGAATGGTGATAACAAAATATGTAGGCAGATACACTACAAACAACAACTAGGCCTACACATGGTGTGGTGATAACAAGATATGCAGGCAGGCATGCCATAAACAACAAAAAATAGGCCTACACATGGACTGTTGACAACATGATATGCAGGCAGGCATACTATAAACAAAAAAACTAGGCCTACAGGTGGAGTGGTGACAACAAGATATGCAGGCAGGCATACTATAAACAACAACAAGGCCTACATATGGAGCGGTGACAACAAGGTATGTAGCTTGGTACACTGACTATCAACAATAATAAGGTACATACACTAAGCAGTAACAACAACAAGGTGTCACACTGAGTAGTAGTAACAATAAGATGTTATACACAATGGCTTCCACTATGTCGGATCACAACATGATCACTTGGAAGATACTTTGGCAATCACAACCAGTCAGAACAGTTCATTAACATTCATTCTAATGGTACATATCAAAATTTATTTTTAGAGAGGCAAGCCTCCCTATACCCTCACACCCAGTCCAGCCAATATACATCACTCTGTCACCTCACAGTCAGTACACATCCCCCCTTTACTACACCTCCTTATTACCTCACTTCCAAACCAGCACACATCAGTAGCCAGCTACAAGTCCCAACTTCTCATTTCCTGGATACTACACATCCCCTTCTCATCTCTCAACCAATGTTCATCTCTGTCCACCAATCACAGACAATACAACTTCCCATCCACTGTCTCACCTTTCAGCCAATACACATCTCCATTTATTAGTCCCACCCCTCTACTCCAAGCCAATACACATCTCCATTTATTAGCCCCACCCCCTACTCCAAGCCAATACACATTTCCATTCACTCCCCCTCCCCACCTCCTCAGCTCTCAGTCAATAAAGATCCCCATCTAGCAGATCACAGGGTCTCACCTCCCAACAAACACATCCCATCTTATTGCCAAAACTTCACTGCCTTATCTCTCAGCCAGTAAATACCCTACTCCCTTCTTCCACCACTTCCTCATCAATACACAATGAGCAGTCATAAAATTCAGTTCTATGAGAAGCCAGAGTATCTTCCAAGTATGGGTCAAACTGGAATCAAGAAGAAATGAGCAGAACAAGGTGTCACGGGGACTGTGGGTCCATTCCTTAAATCACATTGCCAAGAACTGGGGACCCATTTGCAGCCCATCCATTCCTTTAAAAAATGGATATATGGTTTCCACTGGTCTCTTTTTGCTTCCTTAATTTTCTTATTCACTGTATCAACCGGCTGATGGACTGATCTATTACTTTGCTGCAGCTGTGAATGGGAACCACTATTTGGCAATCAGAGCCACTAAATGGTACAGGTGGCCTTCCGGTGGCAGGGAAAATTTTGTGCTGAACTTAGTATGTACATCTAGATACCAAAATGGGACAGCTTAATGGCAAAATGAATAAGGTAGAGGGTTCCCCTGTGGCCCTTTATGCTGAAAGGGGCCCTGGATTCATGCAGCACATTGCAGAGGGGCAATAATTTCCGTAGCTTTATTTATTGAGATTATGGATCCCTGGGGGCTCCTTGCATTAGGTGAGGACACTGGTTTCTGCAGATAATTGTTGCTGTGGCTCTAAACACTGAACTGGAATATTTGACTCCAGTTACCCTCACAGAGTAGGGACACTGGGCTCCTGTGATCCTGTATACTTAGTGGGGCTATTAGATTCGTGTGACTCCATCTATTATGCAAGGACAGTGGTTTCTGTGGCTCAGAGCACTGCGTGGAATTACAAGGCTGTTGTTATACTTCTCTAAGATTGGGAACACTGGGCTACTGTGGCTGTGCTTATGAATCGATTTTTTGCTATTGAAAACATATTTATTTGTACATCTGTTAATAATGATTAGACTTGTTCAGCCATTTTAATTTTTGTATCTGTTAGCGTTGTCACCTCATAGCAAGAGTTTCTCCCGTTCGATTCTCGGCTGGAGCACCTTCTGTGTGGAGTCTGCATGTCCTCCCCGCGGTCAAGTGGCATTCGAAAGACATGCGTGAATGGGTGTGCCTTCGTTGAAGGTTGAGTGTCGAGCTGGCACCTCGGCACCGTGAAAATCTACTGCCAATCATTAGCGGACCAGAGTTCTGCTGTGGAGACCCCTAACCGGGAAAAGCCAAAGGAACAACAACATCTCTTATTTTAGTCTGGAGGTTAGTGCAGATGATTAAAGTTATGAGCTGTTTCCTGTGGTACAGGGTTTCATTCCCTCAGCCTTCATTCATTTACTGTGTGACCTTGAGTAAGTCACTTAAACAGACAGTGCTTGGGGTAATTGTAACTGCCTATAAACTCAATGATTGCCACCAGGATAATTCAATTCAAGTTTGTTATTTCAATATTTATTGTTTATTTTATTCCTTTATGTTAACTGGTTGCCTTGGCTGTTTGGGCCTGGGTTATTGCCGAAAAGGGGCTTTGGATCATTTCACTTACCTGGTTAGCACATTTTAAATAAATACACAGGTGGTAACTATGGTCTCCTGTGCTACAGTATACTGAATAAAGATGCTGGAGTCCTATGTCTCACATGTTAAGAAAAGACGTTTTTTGACAGCTTCTGCATGCTAAATAGGGACAGTGGACTCCAATGGTCCATATACTAAATAGGGACAGTGGACTCCTATGGTCCTGTATACTGAATAAGGACAGTGGGCTCCTATGGTCCTATATACTAAATAGAGACAGTGGACTCCTATGGTCTTGTACACTAAATAGGGACAGTAGACTCCTATGGTCCTGTATACTAAGAGCACTGTGCTATAACAAAGTGTGTCACCAGATGGCATTATACTGTCATGCATTGTATTCCTGTGTCCTTGCATACTGAGTGGGTGGGTACAGCATTCCCTGTAGCTCTACACATTATAGCAAGAAATTGGGTTGATGTGGTCCCATACAATGAATGGGACTATGGGACTCCTATTGTTCTGTATTTTAAATGTAGATCACAGGACTCATGTGGCCCTATACACTGAGTGGGAACAAAGGATCCTGTGGCTCTGTACAATGAGTCTGGACACTGAAACTCCTGTGGCCCAGCACACTAGTATGGACAGTGGAGCTTATGTGGGGCTGTACACTAAATATAAATATTGGGACTCCTGTGGCCTTATACACTAAGTAGGAACACTGAAGATCCTGGGGGCACACTGAGTGAGGGGGGGATCCAGAGACCATGCGACTGTACACACAATTTTGGTACCAATAATACATACCAGTATATTGCACAAATTAACTTTGCCAGCCAGACACATGAGATCAGCTGTTTCAGAATATTTTCTATAATCACAAAGGCCTTGATGTTCTTCTGTGAAGGTCCACTTTTCATCGGATGTCATCACAGTTCAGCAGTCAGAAATAGGGATGAATGCGCTGTATTCGTGCATCACTCAGTGGATACAGTGACACGTGCATCACTTTGTGGATACAGTGGCATGTGCATCATTCAGTGAATACAGTGGCACATGCATCACTCAGTAGATACAGTGACAATTGCATGACTCAGTGGATATAGTGGCACATGCATCACTCAGTGGATACAGTGGCACATGCATCACTCAGTGGATATTGTGGCACGTGCATTACTCAATGCATACAGTGGCATGTGCATCACTTAGTGGATGCAGTGGCACTTGCATCACTCAGTGGATACAGTGGCACTTCAGTACCATTCAGAGGATAAAGTGGAAATTTTCATGCATCATTCATCCCGTTTTCCCAGGATTCCCCTTGATACCTCTTCTTTTAATCCAGGTATATTCACACACCTGGTCTGTTGCACATTCATTATTAACCTTTTCCACTGTGTAGCCCATTGTGTTTTAAAGATCTTCCTGTACTACGTGCCTTTAATGATCTCTAACCTGTCAGAAATGCCACTTTACCTTCACCAACACTATATAAACACAAGCTTTCTGAAGAATTCAGAAATATTCTTTTTTCAATATTTCATGTTACTAGCACAGTGATTTTTTAACTACATCTATTGATGTCCTCTGACAAACAATAATGTAAAACAGAGTAGTAATGTAATCTCAGATCCCACAGAGGAAAGCAAAGAGTGTAGCCCAGACTAGGAAATTGTATACCCTTATAGTCCCATTACTAAATACTAGTTTGTGACCCAGGGTGTCAAAAATACTGCTAAAGCAGGTTCTATACTAAGCACTTAGCTATAGGTCCTCACCACAGCACCACACAAATGCACTGTTCTCTAAATGAAACATCAGGGATTAATTGAAGCCAGACGGATTCAAACTGAATCTAGATCAAGTCAACCAATAGTCAGTATTCCTTACTATTACCATCGCATGATGTCATAATGATGTCAACAATGACATGAAAATGGATGCTGCTGCCTGGAGAAAAGGCTGCTTTCATACTGCAACTGCACTTGCAACCCTGTCTGCATGATCACCCCAGAGCAACAATGGTTCAGTCCTGAGAAAGAATAAGCAGTAAGTGCCATTGAAAACTGTAGTGTAAAACACACAAACACTACAAAGTGCAAAATACAGTGCAGGGATATGACTCGCTAAAGTTAGATAACATTCTGTATCACACATCTGACAATTTAGTGCAGAGCAAAGACTATAACCTGCGAGCAGGTTTAATCGTGTAATTCTGGATTTGATTCCCCTGATCACTGTTTGCCTGCTCCAAGACTATGACCAGCTCATTTTATCAGACAGTGCCCCCAGATCAGCCATGAAAGTGGCAGTTATATCTAGTACACCTACAAGGTTAACAGGAAATAAAAATTCTCACTTGATATTGTTATAGCTTCACACTGTAAGTCCAAGATCCTTAATTCACAAAAAAGAATCCTATTTCACAGAGAACTGTTAGTCAGACTTGAGTGATTCTACAACCTCGGCCTGGTTATTGGAAAGTGAGAAAGTTACTTGACCAAAGCAATTTTCCTGTGTCTCCTCTGAAAAACTTTTGCCCAATGGTGCTTACTCAGTTTGCAAATAATCATATGTATCAGGAGGTGGAATTCGGAACCTGACATTTTGACCAAGAAATGGGAATCCTTATATCTCAAATGCTGCAAGTGAGGTTATGAATTTGTGACAGAGACTCAATGGACTGGCTTAACTTGAAAGTTAAGGCTGTATATTAGAGGGTTCCTGGAACCCATATATTTCTAGCCAAATACCTCTGTTTTCAAACAGCAAAGTAAGGTAGGACTCTCATCCCAACATCTGTGCATCTAATTCAGATTAGGATTTCACTGTGATCCTGGTGAAAGACTCAGGCATGAAAAAGAAATATCCTGTAGCAGTTCATGATGAAGTAGTTTTAAATTGACACAGACAACACCATGACTTTGAGAGGGAAAAATGACCACATCTAATTATGTGGAATTAAGAATCTCTGAGAATCCTGTTTGAATATTAATACTATTCCAAAGAGGAGCCTGGTTTTATAAAATGTTGCCTAGAATCCACAAAGAGGCCTCAAACGTATGCAACAGCAGAAAGATTCAAATCTCCAGCTTCTGACTTTTTGACTTTGCATAACAGTGAGTCAACTGTTATTTTTTTATGTAAATTACCAGACAAAAATGCCAATAGCCAGGGACCAAGTGTCCTGGTCTATGCTCTCCCCTCTCTTAAATAAGGGTAAACACAACCTATTGTCCGTGTATATTCTAGGTAACATTTCTAGACAAACCTTTAAATGCCATCATCACAGAGTGTTAATAAAATTATAAATTGTTCACCCAAAGTGAGTGATCATTCATGCATGCATTTGTTGATGGGCTGCACAGCTAACATTTATTTTTTGTGCTGCCATGCACTGTTTCACCACTGTGTGGTGCTCTACACAGAATAGTGCAGGATAGTAAGACTTTCAAAGTGTTGCCCTGCTTCTACTGTCACACTAATGGTAGATGGGGTCATTCTGTAAAGGTATGTAAAAGTGCTGGCTGAGGTGCACAACAATCACTACCTACTTGTCTGAGCTCTCATCTAAAACCAGTCTGCTGGAATCTCTAATTGGTCTGTACCCTGATACAGCCTATGATCTCCTTGCTGGTAATGATACACCAATCAGCATATGTCTATTGTATTTACAAATCCTTGCTGTAAATGGCTTGCCATGAAAGTGGCACAGTAATGCTGGAATGAAAAAAACATTTACTACGTTATTGAAAAATAACATCAGCCAGCAGAAACGTAACCTCCCACACTCACAAAAACATGGGTACCCATAAGCACATAATGCTGGGAAAAGAAAGCTGGTAAACAAAACAGATGTGTAAGCCCAACACACTCCATTACAAAATCTTTGTAGTTAGTCCATGTAAAGTAAAAACTGCACAAGCAAGTCTCGGAGCTTTCATTCATTTTATTAAGAAAACTTTCAAAAACTAGTACTTAAGTACACTGACGATGTACTTTGCTAATGAATGTGCAAAGGCTTGCTTTGGAGATTGAGGCAAACAATGCAAATGAATCACAGTAAAACACACACTTCTTCTATAGCTAATTGTAAGGCAATGGCATTTTGAGATAATCTGCCCATCACTAGTTCACAAAGATTTAATGGGGGTGTAAGTTGCTTGAGGACTAGGAAACAGGAAGGAAGTTTTAGGTTCAGGGAGCAGGAGGGAAGTTTTAGGGTTAGGGAATGATCAGTGAATTTAGTTTTACGGAGTGCGCTGGAATTCTAGGGTTAGTGACTAGGAGTGGGGGGATGGAGTTTTAGGTTTAGGGAGAGAGTGGGGACTTTAAGGTTAAAGCAGGAAATTAGAGGCTTAAGGTAATGGAGTGAGGAGTCAGACTGGGACCTGAGTCAGAGTTTAGGGCTAGGGTTTAAGTTCTGATAAGGCTATGTAGTTTATAGTTGTGGGAAGGGCCATGTCAAAATGAGAAACCAGGCAAGTGGAAGCTTGAGCAATTCCTGTTTGAAGCAAGTGACAGCAAGCAGGCATGCAGCGGGCTACTAGTACACAATCATAGGGTGTTAGTAGGCTAAGGGCCCCAGGGCCCTTACAAGCCTAGCCAAGTTCAACTCGAGTTTCCA
>NC_056747.1:1288009965-1288087465 GCF_019279795.1 Protopterus annectens
TCAGCAGTCCGTCGTCCCTCTCTAGGCAGTATAAGCAAAGCTTCTTCCCTCGAAACAAGTCAGGAGTTCTGAGTCCCTCTCTCGGCAGCATTTCCAAAACACACAGCAGTTCCCGCCTGCTTGCAGCAGCCAGAAATGATGATGTGAGCTCCTTGAGCTCAATTCCGACTGGCTGGTAGTGCTGTCGGAGCTGATGTCATTGCGCACGTGATGACGTCAGCTCCGACAGTGCGAAATTTCAAAAAATAAAAAAAACAGTAGCAAAGAAATCTGAAATGAAGGGGTGCCACTCGGGAATCTTGGCACCCCTTCATTTGGACCCCAAAACTCGGTAAAAACGAGTAATTCAGAATGGTTGGGAGGTCTGGCACCAGACCATCACACTACCACCACCATGTTTGACTGCTGGCATGATGTTCTTTTTCTGAAATGCTGTGTTACTTTTATGCCAGATGTAACGGGACACACACCTCCCAGAAAATTCAACTTTTGTTTCGTCAGTCCACAGAATATTTTCTCAAACGTCTTGGGGATCATTAAGATGCTTTTTGGCAAAAGTGAGACAAGCCTTTATATTCTTTTTGGTCAGCAGTGGTTTTCACCTTGGAACTCTGCCATGCATGCCATTTTTGCCCAGTCTCTTTCTTATGGTTGAGTCATGAACACTGACCTTAACTGAGACAAGTGAGGCCTGCAGTTCTTTAGATGTTGTTCTGGGTTCTTTTGTGACCTCTTGGATGAGTTGTCGCTGCGCTCTTGGGGTAATTTTTGTAAGTCGACCACTGCTGGGAAGGTTCACCACTGTTCCATGTTTTCTCCATTTGTCGATAACGGCTCTCACCGTGGTTCGCTGGAGTCCCAAAGCTTTAGAAATGGCTTTGTAACCTTTCCAAGACTGAGAGAGATGTCAATTACTTTGTTTCTCATCTGTTCCAGAATTTCTTTAGATTGCGGCATGATGTTTTCCTTTTTGGGATCTTTTAGCCTACTTCACTTTGCTGACAGGTTCTATTTAAGTGATCTCTTGATTCAACAGGTCTTGCAGTAATCAGGCCTGGGTGTGGCTAGTGAAATTGAACTTATCTTTCCCAAAAATGTGATTAACCACAGTTACCTTCATGATTTAACAAGGGAGGCAATTACTTTTTCACATAGGGCCATGTAGGTTTGGTTAGTTTTTTTTTCCTTAATAAATAAAATAATCACTTAAAAACTGCATTTTGTATTTACTTGGGTTATCTTTGTCTAATATTTAAATTTGTTTGATGATGTGAAACATTTAAGTGTGACAAACATACAAAAAAATAAGAAATCATGAAGGGGGAAAATACTTTTTCATTGCACTATATATCCTTACCTCCCCTCCACCTAGACATTTAACCCAACTATACTGCCGCCACTACTAATCACAGTCAAAATTAGCTAGTTGGCTTTACATACTTTAAAATCTTGTCAGACAACTTTGTTACTAATACTATAAATGACAAGAAACTATCTTAACTTGCAACATTTCCTGTATATACTGTTGATAATCAATATATTTTTATTGTATTAAAGCCAACAACGTGTAATGTTGTTTACTATTGCTGCAACTTTGTAGCTCTATCATGTACATGATGTGGAGCTTTTCTCCCTGGGCATTCGCTGAAAAAGGACCTGCGTCCAGTCGGAATTTCCCGGTAAACAAATGTAAATAAAATAAAAAAAATATATATATATATATATATATATATATATATATATATATATATATATATATATATATATATATATATACATATATATATATATATATACACACACATACATATATAAATGCATATACACAGACACACACACAAATATATATATATATATATATATATATATATATATATATATATATATATACACACACACACACACACACACACACACACACACACACACACACACACACACAGACACACAGACACACATGTATGTATATGCGTATACATTTATACACACATTCTGGCACCCACATGCCAATGCATTTTTTATGCAGTCCCATAGCCACATGGCTTAGTTATGTATGCTATGGCAGAGGATTAGTGGCCATAAAATTTTGTGTGAGATTGTATGAAATATATAGTTTGGGGGACTACTAAGGTCATACATGCATGCAGGAATATAGTACCACATGGGGGGGCATATCTGGTAACTGCATGTAACACCCCGGTGGTGTAGCTGAGTGTATGTACCCACTAAATTACATTTTGCATGCATGTATACAAGTATTAGTCCGGCCACCTAGTGGATACAAAACATGGAAAATGTCACAAGCCAGGAGAAGGATGTTCTACTGTAAGCCCTCTGCATACAAGTCATGTTCTTAAAAGCTAAAAGTGCTACTAAATAACATATCAGGGACTGGATCTGGCAAGGCATTGCCTGGGATGTGTATGCTTTGAAAGACCATAATAGGTTCCCACAAGTACAAAAGTGGATAACAGACATGTTGTCTTTTGCAGAAGGCTTGGCACATCATGACTGACTGAACCACCTCAAAATGTAGACCCCCAACACAGAAGTGATTCACAGAGGTTGAAGAGCTTGTTGGGTCTCTTGCTGGCCAGCAAAACTGGCCTCTTGTATACCAGATAGTGCCTTGTATGTGGACACAGGCCTGGGTCCTAGTACCTGTGTGTGTTATCTGTATGTAACACAACAGGTTAGTTTTGACCATATAATGATACTATGACATGTATGCACACTGTGGAACAGATATACCTGAGTTTTGACCATATAATGATACTATGACATGTATGCACACTGTGGAATAGCTATACATGTTGATGACCTTCAGGTCTGCATGGGCAACATCCTGCCCACTGAGGTATTTACCATGTGTCTTAGTTTGCATATTACAAAGGGGTAACATATCCATAAGGCTGTGGGCTCATTGTGATGTTGTTTGCTTCCTGCATTCACAGTGAAGGGCCCAACACAATGGGGTGACACAGAGCCAACATCAGAGGGCCTACTTTGGCTAATGATGATGACAACATGCTTTTGACAAAGTTTGATGACACAGTGGCACTGAGGACCAAAAAGAATTGAAGACCTGATCGATATGTACACAGTGACCTGTAGGTGTCGCTGCAAAGCACACGGCCACAGCAGAGCCTGTTCTACCATCTGTATTTAAGAACTCGACAAGGGCTCTAGATGTGCCCTTGGCAGATGAAGCCTCTGATATGTACACTGCCTCCAATATCAAGATATCCACCACACCTGAGAGACACAGTGGAGTCCCAACTTCTGTAGTGTCTCTGTTATGCATACAACATTCAGAATCAACTAGTAAATGTGCAGGTCATTGATCCAGGTGTAAACAGGTGCTATACATAGCACTATGGAGCTGGTAAGTGCATTCAGTGGCATGTTAGAGGACATACAGCAACCTGCTACATAGCTGCAATACAACAATACTGCTATTGAGGTCAGAGAAGCAACAATGGTAGGGCTAAGGAGGAGGTTGTTCTGGGCACAAGTTGCTATGAGAAGCAATCAGTAGGTGTTCACACAGGACGGACATGTAGTACCAGCATTCATTTGCAAAGTTTCAAGAATATTATGGTTTCAGTAATGTAATGAATGTCAATATTGCTTTTTTGTTATGCACTGAATTTTTGTGCATATTAGTTCCTGTAGCAAGCAGCCAGCTTGCTACAGTTACAGGAGTACCTGTAGCAAGCAGCTTGCTACAGTTACAGGAGGAATTTTGTTGGTCCTCATCTGTCAGCTGGAAGACTTTTTGTTTTTGTCCTCAACTTTGAGTTGAGAAGGTGCTACATTGGAAAACTTCCTAGGGTGACAGACGAACGATCTCAGGTACAGACTATGATCACTGGTTGCAAATGCAACCTCCATACGTGCATTCAGGAAACACATTATGATTGCCTTCTAGTCCAGGTCTGCTGGCCATGATGTCCATGGCTGTGTGACAGCAGGGATGTGGGATGGACACACACACACACAATGGGCGGTCCCATGGCAGATATTATGGTGTCATAACAGTAATGAATGCTGATACTGCATTCCTGTTGTGTAGTGAATCTCAGTGTGCATTGCCAACTGTTGCAAGGTGCTTGTTATACTTGCAATTGTAGCATCTTGCTACAGTTACACAAGTATTTTTTGGTCCTCAACTCTTGGGAGCCTTTTTTTGTCCAACTCTGGGATAATGTTCCCATCAATGTGGAGAACTCACCTGGGCATGACATTAACTAATTATAGTACTGGCATTTAGTTCTGTAAAAACTAGGTTCATTCTATCGGATGGAAACATTTCTAAGGAAAGAACTCAGTTTGTGACTATTACCTGTGCAGAAGACAGTAATAAAGTCTTAATCTTCTAGAACATTTCTTGAGCACAATTTGAGCAAAGACACTGTTCTTCTCCAAACTTTAACTATAGTGTGGAAATTATGCATAGGAAATTGGATACAAAAAACACAGAGGAATGTGGCTGCCCTAAGGTTAAGTTAGGTACTGGTACCAGACGGACTTACTCCCAGAATCCTCACAAATCTGACCAATGTGTTGATGGAGCTACTGACAGAGATCTTCACTGGGTCAGTGACAAGTGCAGAAGTGACTGGGGATTGAAAATGATATCCATGTACCTATGGGAAAGTATAGTCTGACAGATGTGAGATGGAAAATCCAAATGGAAGGATTGTTGCTTTCCTAGAGGACAAAAATCTCCAGTAAAGCAATCAATAGCAGAAGAAGCTTTGAGTTGAACGTAATCCATTTTTACGACTTGGTTACAAATAAACTTGACAAGGAAATATGACTTTAGAACTGGTTTGCTGCACTGTTAAATAGTAGGATACAGGGTCAAGATGAAAATGACGGTCAGAAACAAATGAGGTGACTACTGTCATACCACAGAAATCTATCCTGGGTCCAGTATTCGTCAGTATGCTTGTTTCAAACATATCGGGGGGGGGGGGGCATAATGGTTAAAATTGTCATTTTACAGACACAAAGTACAGGGTTTGGGTCTGACCTCAGGCTATTGGCTAAGCTTAAAATGGTCCCCAGCAGCATTAGCCTAGCATTCACCCATGAACCTGAAGAGAGAGAGAACAGAATCAGCCTTCAAGAGTTTTCTTTAATACTCTCTTTTGATCTTTTTCACCTACCCAGCTAGCACATTCCATAGTACCACTGACCCATTCACTCCTCTATCATGGCTGCACAAAGCCATTGCCAATGGAAGTGAGATTCAAGCAGTGCTGGGTAATCATCCTGGCCAACGTAGCTTTTTCAGTGCTTTTTTTTCTACCCTGAGCTCATTTTTTTGTGAGAAGCAGGCATGATGTTTGCATATAAGCCAGGCAAAGTAGAGGTATATGAGGTCCATCCCATTTCACCCTAACAAGCTTCATGCCTGCACTAGTCCACACTAGTCCAAAAGCATGCACTTAAAGAACTCACTGCCAGCACTGCTAGGTATCACTACCATCCCAAAGGAAAGTGAAGAAGCTTTTCTCTGTTTTTTTCTCCCTTCCCAGCTGACCCTTTAATGTCTGAGCTGAAACTTGAATACAAGTCACCACAGGCACATTCTTTATTTCTACATCAGTCACCAGGCTGGCTGAAGGACTAATACAGCCAGAGCTGTAGCACTTTGTAATTGCCTGATCTGACACCTCTTAACAAAGGAGTTAAAAAAAGGCCCCCCCTCATACTTGGAGACAAAAGAACAGATAAAGCCCTTTCTTGTAAATATACTTGGGAGACAAAAGAACAGATAAAGCCCTTTCTTGTAAATAATGAAGTAAACTGTTTGCTACATCTTACAGCACACATGAGGTGCTAAAGTGCTTCAGCCCTGACTGCAAGTCACACTACTGTCTGAATGGTATCTCCTAACAGTGCACTCTAACAACCTGCACCCAGGGACGGCTATCCCCTTTGCCCTACCCTAGCTACTTCTCTGAAGAGAGGTACATTAGCAGATGATGGCAGGAAAAATCAAATACAATTTGAAAAAAGGCTGCAAAAGTGGGATAAAGATGGCAGTTGAAGCACTATGCAAGCAAATGCAAAGTGCTGAACTTGGCATGAAGGAGAACAGAACTGATCACATCAGAAGGAAAATGATCCAGGGTATTGACTACACCTGGAATTTTGTTAGCAGACTGAGAGACACTTCAGCAGAAAGAATGCTGGGGGTATTCTCTGGGGTATAGATCTCAGACACAAAGATGTAATCCTATTGTGATATGCTGTTGTTACACCAGGCCATAGTTTGGCCAAACAATTGAGTACTATATACAAGGCTGCATACCAAAGAGACAGACAGGCACCAGGTGGATGAAAGCCACTAAAAGGTGTTATGGAATGCAGAAGAAAGGATGTGACCCGACCCTACTAAGAAAGGAGTCATCCTGCACAGGAAGGCGGGGAAGGGATATAAGCAGCAGATTGTACCATGCCTACTCTAAGGCTCTCTGAAAGTACTTTTTCACAGAGAGGGTTGTGGGCCCCTGGAATGGAAAAGGTGATGGAGGAAGAATCTACAGTGGCATTCAAAAGGGCATGGGAGAGATGGCAAAAGAGTAATATGGAAGACAGGGACAGAGAAAAGGTTGCATGTGAAATGCACATAAAAGTCTAACTAGATAGAATGCTGTCACTTTCAAATGCACTTAAAAGTCTAACTGCGGTCTCATTCTGCCATTGCCGAACTGTGGTATTCTGCTTCCTGTCATTCACCAGTGAGAACGGTTGCATATTTACCTCATCATTCACCCTTCAGCCAGTGAGCAATTAATGGCATTATGTTTGTATAATGCCCTCCACTTCTCCTCTAGTGAGGTTTGCAGCAGGCTCGCATTCTCACCTTCTGTCCGTCACTGAGTGAGGTACGCCACAATGGGTTCCAATCCCATTTTTGTCCTTCACCCAATGAGGAATACAGTACAAAGGCTTGTGTTTTTTATTTTTGCCCTTATGCTAGTGAACCCAACACAAGTCTCACCCTTCCAGAAGCTTGTGATACAATCAAAGCATAAGCTTGTTTCATCTTTCAAACAATGAACTAGACAGCACACATTTTATGATGGGGGGGATCAGGGCAAAGTAATTGCTGCATCTGTGGTTGACTGGGGAAGCAAAAAGGTCACAGCATGGTTGACCCCAATAGTCAAAGATTTGCCTTGCCACTAATGGATTCAGGGACCACTCGTGAGGACTCAAGGTGGACCTGCTGAGTCTGTCAGCTAACACGTTGAACTCCCGTATATGAGTTGAAAGAAGAAAGCGCCTATAAGACATCGCCCATTCCCACACTTCCATAGCTTCTCTGCACAGCAAATAAGAACAAGTTCCCCCTTGCTTGTTGATATACCAGACAAAGGCCTCAGAAAAAGTACATAAGAAATACCCTCAACAGACCCAAACACACACTTTTAAAACAACATCCGCATCAACACATAGAGCTAAATCTTATGGAGCCTCTACCTCTAAGCCCATAAGGCAAGTCAACACACAATCCAACATTCTAGTCATTGGGAGACACCATCATGAGGCACACTGATGTCCCTCTCACAGTTGCTTATCAGGGGCTAGTCCCTGAACTATTTATCTGCACGTTACTCATTTCTGTCTCATGTTTCACCCAGCACGCAGTCTCCTTATTCTACACTCTGTTGCTCTATCACTGAAGCATTTAGCACAGAATCGTTTTATCATACCTGCTGCCTGAAATGTTTTACCATACCCGCTGCACAAATATTTTTACAGCAACTGCTGGCCTTCATGTAATGAAATATAAAGCATGCCTCAGCTTCAGGCTTTACATAGTAAAGAAGCTTCCAGCGTTGTTACCAGATCTCAGGCTTAGCAGTTCTTCTATTACTTCCTGCATGTTACAACCCTTACTGATGAAGATAAAGATCACATCTGTAGCATGTGTCCCTTATTCACCTTATTACTATTGAATTATTCAATCCAAACATCTATGCAGGAGTCTCACAGCACTGCTTGTTGTTTTTAATGTGTTTTATACACTGTGCATGTATGCAGGACTCTCACAGCACTGCTTGTTATTTTAATGTGTTTTATACACTGTGCATGCCAAGCATCAAGCCTCCCACTTAATCACACATGGCCATTCACCTCCTCCCCAACACAGAGACACTGATAGTTAACACAGTTGCCATGAGAACTTTCTGGAAGGACAATAAATGAGACAAAAATGAGGGTACTTTGTGCAATCACTGGCATCCTGTCAATGAGAGAATTTGTAATGGCCTAGCCCCCTACCACTGTGTAAGGACAACATGTGAACTATATCAGCACCAAGACCCACAATGCCCTACTCATGTCAGTGTATGCTTCTACATACCCACATTAAAGCTACTACAAGGTTGTGGCTTAGTGAACCTAAAACCTGCCCTCCCAACAGTGCACCTGCATCACCGCCTCTCCTCCAAGGGATTATGGCAGTATGCAGTTGCCTCTGTCTCTCCATTACCCCAGAATGTGCCTGCCCACCCTCCCCTTCCAACTTCAATAGATGTCCAAGGCAGTAATCAAACCTGGGCCACCGTCAGGGCTTTATTCTTCTACTTTACTGCAGCTGGCAGGCTCTCACATGATTCACTCCACAGGAACTAGAGATCCCCTGTGTCAGCAACTGAATGCCTGGTGAGTCGCTACACACAGTCCCTAGTAATATAATCCAAAAATGTGTATGGGCTCATGTACAGTTTACAGCAGAAAAACTAAGAACAGAAATCCTACAGCTCGTCATCTTTGGTAGCTACTGTATCATCACTACGATGTTTAGTAGCAATACTATTATCTGTGATAATGACAGAACGGCCTGCAACTATCAGGATCTGTTCTGCTGATGATGCAAACAAGATCTGTTACCCTCTGCAGATGATTCATGTGCAGAAAGGTGCCAATGAGACAGACAATTAACTGCATGCTCAGTTTATGCTACTACCTTTAGGCATTCTGTACAGTATAAGTATTCTCTCTGGCATTAGAGATGCAGTTAAGTGCAAGCTAGAAAAAGTTTATTTTAACTCCTAAATCCTTGTACCTCAGGATACACATTGCTATATGCCTCCTTTGTGATGAGACCTTAAATAAAACTTTTTGTTATGTTGTGTATCACACACACACACACACACACACACACACACACACACACACATATATATTTTGCCACACCTGTCGCTGCTTTTCTCTCTTCCAAAACAACAGTGTGCTCTAAGAAAAATATATTATGAAAATAGACAGCAACAGTCTGTCCATACTACAGATAAAAAGACATTTTACTTACAGCTATGGATCATACAAATAGCATGCGCTGCAACATTGCCAAATATATCCTACACAGGTCTAGTATACTTGTATTTAACAAGGACTGCCTTGTATTTTAAAATACCAAACATACGAACTTCATGCACATAACTGCATAGTGCAGTTATGGTCATGGTCAGTTATCTACTAATGTTAGACTCACACAGTTGTTAGCGAGTGTCCTGTTGATAGCAAGAGAAATTCATTAAACAATAAATACTGACATTACTCAGAAAAAAACATCCATGAAGAACATCAAATTGTGTAGGTGATGCACCTCACTCAATCGTACACTCAGATCCTTCCAGAAATACAGAAATGTCTCCACCTTGGTGATTTACTCATTTCAAACAGACACACACAATATAAGTAACCATGGACGTAAACCATTAAGAAATAAAAGAGAAATGTGACTTTTGGAAATAACTTAAGACTGGAATGGGACCAGACACACAGCTTTCTAGGGTCCTAAAACAACAGCTGAGAATGTGCACATGCTTTTTTATTTATTTCTCATAATATGACAGTTGTATCAGCGAATATCACTTTATTTAGAGTTCTTATTTTTTATCAACATCTGCTAACAGTTGACTTCCTGTGTTTACTCCATCGTATCTTTGTGAAGGTTACTTTACATAACAGAAGAAAACATCTGCCAAGATTTGTCTTAGCCATTTAACTGGGCATTGGCACAATCAGCTATCATATAAGTTACGCGGTACAAACAAGTTAGGTAACCTGCTGGATAAGGATGGTAAACATTTGACAAGATTTGTCCGATTTAACTGGCTGTCAGAAGAAACAGGAACGCAAAGTCACAGGCTGCAAACAACTCACAAAAACAAAAATAGAGATGAGAAAATATGCTAGGTTGTTACACTTTTAACAACATCTGCAACTAGAGAGAAGCAATACTTTGCTATGTTAACCACAAAAAAATGAATTCCATCACCAGCATTACCACCACCTTCACCAAAAATAAATAAATATACCATGCTGCTCAACTTTTTATTTAGTGAGTCACAAACCAGCTGATTGGGAAAGGCCTACATATGAGGCAAATGCTCAGCAGTCCATAGGCTGTAACTTAACGCATTTGTGACAAGGCTCAGAGTGCCATCCAGTTGTACTAATGACGCCAGGCTAGAGTCAAGATGAATCCTATTTTTTGCCAAATGCTAATCCAGCTATAACCTGCAGTGAGGTTCCATGGCAGATGGCTAAAGTCTGCAGATATGACACTGAACTCTCCAGATATCCAATGTGGCTCCATGAGGATATATAGTTTAGCTTTGAAAAGGACACTGGTCACTGCAGCTGTGCAGCATGACTTTGTGGGGGAGGCTAATGACCTCTTCTTGAACTTGGAATGGTGTAGTGCTGCTCCAAGGAAGCTGTTCTCAGAAGTAACACAGGTTCCTCCAGCTTGGACGTTTGGCTCCATGGGAGGTGACTAGGAATGTTGTCAGATATGACAGTGGCTCCAGTGGCTCTACAGCTTGGTTTCACTGAACTTCCCAGAAGCAAATGTGGCCCCATAAAAATAACCAGCAGAGGTTTCAGAATGATAGTTGTTCCTACAGTTAGACAGCATGACTGATCTGAGGATGGCCATCTTAGTTCTCATAACTGACCATGGGTCCCTCCATCAGTACAATGTGGATGCTATGGGGAGAGCTAGCAAGTCCCAGAAGGAACACTAGCCCTTGCACAGTGTGAGTGTGGTACTATAATAGATGACTACTGAATTTCTCAGAAGGGACAGTGGCCCTTGCAGCACTGAAGTGATAACTCTGTGGAATGGCTACCAAAATTCTTAGATTGGCAGTTGTTACTACACAAGTGCAAAACTGGGGTGGTTAACATTGTTAAAAAGGGGGTAGTATTGTGCATTTGATGTTTTATGACAGATGATCAGCTTAGTTCTCAGACGTGACAGTCACCTTTACAGCTCTTCGGTGTTAACGCTATATGGAACTGTCAACAAAATTCTTAGACTGGCAGTTGTTACCACACATGTGAAGAACTGGGGTGGTTAACAGCATTTAAAAGGGTGTACCACTGTGCGTTTTGGTTTTACGACAGATGGCCAACTTAGTTCTCAGAAACACCCATGATTCCTGCAGCTGTTCACTGTGTTTTGTTTTATTTTGTTTATTCATTGCTTATTTATTAACCTGGTAGCTGGACTAGTCCATGGAACCATTTCAACCATGATCTGGAGTACAAAGGCAAGGGTAAGTAAAATACATTTATCTGTAAAATGTAGTGCAACCTATCAACTAATATGTTTTGGGAGCACACAGGAAAATGGGGTACCTGGAGAAAAGCCACACAAACACAGGGAGAATGTGTGCATTCCACACAGATAGTGATTAAAGGGAGTTTCTCAATTCCCAATTCCTTGAGGTAAAGTCATTAACTACCAAGTTATTGTTACCCTTAAATGTGAGATTGCTGAAATATGAGGGAGAAGAACATTGTTTCCTTACCTCTAAGGATGAGCAATCTCAGAATCAATATGTACAGTGAGGCATAGATGTGGGGGGTAGAGAGGTGCTTGCTCACCTGCAGAAATGCTTTTAATATATTTGTGGGAGGTTCAATTCCTGTGGTCCTGTACAAGTTTGTTTTGTTGAGTCAGTAACTGATAAGTTGTATTGACTTAAAGAATTGTATGTATCTGTAGGTTAGGACTGAACTGCACTTAAAGATGTGTTTGTATGTTCGGACTGATCTGCACTTAGACATGTATGTGTTTGTAGGTTAGGTCTGATCTGCAGGCCCCAGAGGTGTGAGACTTGAGATTTCTCTTATACAGCAGGGCAAATCAACCACACTCATGATTAACAGCACCATTCATTTTGATAGAATACAAGGAAAGATGGAAAATGAGGCAAAAATAAAAACTATATACATATTGCTATTTGCAGACGTATAGTCTACTGGGCAAGAAACCTCAATAAAAAATTTGGCCACTGGTTTGACTCAGAGTTGCTTAGATTTAGTCATGACCACAAACATGTTTCATACAACACACAGAGAAGTGATGACTAAAGCCCCAAGTTGTGACAGGGACAGTGGAGAAGCATGGTTTTTGCTGTTAGAAATATCAGACAGACTTACAGTAGATGTAGCTGCCAGTTTCTGAGTCACTTGCTGTAGAGAAAGGAAATTGTTAGTAAAGTATTAATTAGTGCATGAAAGGACAACTGAACACACAAAACATTGAGCAACCATCTCTGTCCCAAGCACTGAATAGTCTGTTTAGCAGATGACATCACTTTTCGTTAGTATTACAGAGAAACTATCATACAGATAAACAAATGGGCCTATTTCGGACATATTTTGCGTGGAATGTCTGACTCCACTGCATACAGTGTTACTGACTCCCTGGATCCAAATCAAAGTGTCTTGAATAATGAGAATCTTAGATGTAATGTTAAGTTTATCATTAAACATGAGCAGATTCAGTAATGCAACTAGAATGAACATAATGCTTTCCCAATGACTGTTAGGCTATGAAATATAATCCTTGCTATTCTAGCACTTGCAGCAGGATATAAGATTCCACATTCAGTCTCGAGGTACAACATTAGCTCAGTGATGGGTAGTGTTTTGTACCAGTGTTTGCTGCAGATTATCATAATCAGATTATGGGAAGTCCTTCTGTAGCTGCACCCCCCCATCCTCCCACTGTATCATAATCAGATTATGGGGAGTCCTTCTGAACTTGCACCCTCGCCATCCCTTTGTATCATAATCAGATTATAGAGAGTCCATCTGTAGCTGCATCCCCCCCACCCTCCCATTGTATCATAATCAAATTATGGGAAGACCTTCTGTAGATCCACCTCCACCCTCCTTTTGCATCATAATCAGATTATGGGGAGACCTTCTGTACCTGCACCCTCCACCCTCCCATTGTATCATAATCAGATTACGGGGAGTCCTTCTGTAGGTGCACCCCCCCGCCCTCCCATTGTATCATAATCAGATTATAGAGAGTCCTTCTGTATCTGCACCCCCCACCCTCCTGTTGTATCATAATCAGATTATGGGGAGTAGTTCTGTACCTGCACCCGCCACCCTCCAATTGTATCATAATTAGATTATGGGGAGTCCTTCTGTAGCTGCAACTCCCACCCTCCCTTTGTATCATAATCAGATTATGGGGAGTCCTTTTGTAGCTGCAGCCCCCACCCTCTTGTTGCATCATAATCAGATTATGGGGAGTCATTCTGAAGCTGCACCACCACCGTCCCTTTCCATCATAATCAGATTATGGAGAGTCCATCTGCAGCTGCACCCCCCACCCTCTCACTACATCATAATCAGATTATGGGGAGCCCTTCTATAGCTGCACCCCCACCCTCCTGCTGGCAGTCTGTATTTGCTGTTGCCTCAGTGGAACATGTTTGTAATGTTAGACTGTAACTTGCAGGAATAAGTCTGAAATAGGCCAAAGCTGCCTTCATGAACTGCTTGTTCCTGCCCATTATGTGTATGTTCCCTAGTCTAAGGAATACTATTTCAGTAGTTCCCAGGGCTTTTTTAATATACAGTAGGTCCACTGCTCAGGTAAGCAACACTGTCCTTTGAACTCTCCTCCTGAATCCATTAAGGAAAGTCTCTTCATAAGAAACTTTCCAAGGAGGTTTAAAGATGCACTCCAGGAAGATGAGCCGATTCTTTCCCTCATGAAATGCATGATTTGATATTTATAAGCATACAGCTGAGGATATAGTTGGGGAGCCTAGCTCAATTTTCCAATTGGCTTGGAGCACTGTCTGGTCAAGTACCTTGCTCAGAGCCTCAAAGTAGGTAAATGGAATCTGACAGAATCAAACCCTGGATTATAGGTAGATGCCTGTTAACAGCTCACAGCCTTAACACTGTGATAACTACCAGGCCATTACCCAATTAGTTCCTCAGTGGCAGTTTTTAAAAAACAGCACCTCGCATTGCAGGGGTACTGGAACACAGATATCAAAATACTCATATATAACAAAATAAAAATTGAGAATAACCACATAACATCTCCTTAAGTACATGACATTCCTTTTAATCTTCCATACTATCACCTTGTAAGAATATAAAATCAAGTCCCCAGTGGCATGTAAAATCTCTGCAGTTTCCCAAATACCATACAATAAGAGCCAGAAACCCAAAATAAACAGCAACTGTCCCAAATATGATTTGAAATCCCAACATGCTCAATGTCAAAGGTCCTAGGCTACAGAATATGTAACACCTCTGGAACAACAAAGCCAATGAAACTGACTATTCTGCAGAGCCCTGCATGACAACATGGCTACCACATGGCACAGTAACCTTACAACACTGTGATTCCCACAGGGTACAGCATCTCAACAGCATCAGAGCTCCCAGGTGATACAATATCAGGGCTCCCTTGTGATAGGCTATTCCTACGGTATCAGGGCACCCATGTGATGCAGGATCCCTACAACATCAGGGCTCCCTTGTGCTAGACTATTCCTATGGCATCATGACACCCATGTGAAGCAGGATCCCTACAACATAAGGACTCCCTTGTACTAGACAATTCATACAGTATCAGGGCACCCACGTGATGCAGGATCCCAACAACATCAGGGCTCCCTTGTGCTAGACTATTCCTATGGTACCATTACACCCATGTGATGAAGGATCCCTACAAAATCAGGGCTCCCTTGTGCTAGACCATTCCTACAGTATCATGACACCCATTTGATGCAGGATCCCAACAACATCAGGGCTCCCTTGCGCTAGACTATTCCTATGGTATCATGACACCCATTTGATGCAGGATCCCTACAACATCAGGGCTCCCTTGTGCTAGACTATTCCCACAGTATCAGGGCACCCATGTGATGCAGGATCTCTACAACATCAGGGCTCCCTCATGCTAGAATAATCCTATGGTATCATGACACCCATGTGATGCAGGATCCCTACAACATCAAGGCTCCCTTATGCTAGAATATTCTTCTGGTATCATGACACCCATGTGATGCAGGACCCCAACAATGTCAGGGCTCCCATATGATACAGTATCCCTACAGTATCAGGGCACCCATGTGATGCAGGATCCCTAAGAAATCAGGGCTCCCTTGTGCTATGCTAGACTATTCCTACAGTATTATGACACCAATGTGATGCAGGATCCCTACAACATCAGGGCTCCCTAGTGCTAGACTATTCCCACAGTATCAGGGCACTCATGTGATGCAGGATCCGCACAACATCAGGGCTCCGTTGTGCTGGACTATTCCTATGGTATCATGACACCCATATGATGCAGGATCCCTAAAACATCAGGGCTCCCTTGTGCTAGACTATTCCTTTGGTATCATGACACCCGTGTGATGCAGGATCCCTACAACATCAGGGCTCCCTTATGCTAGACTACGGAATCATGACACCCATGTAATGCAGGATCCCTACAACATCAGGGCTCCCTTGTGATAGACTATTCCTACAGCATCAGGACACCCATGTGATGCAGGATCCCTCAACATCAAGGCTCCCTTGTGATACAGTTTCCTTAAAGTATCAGTGCCCCCATGTGACGCACGACCCCTACATCATTAGGGCTACCTTGTGCAAGACTATTCTTATAGTATGAGGGCACCCATGTGATGCAGGATGGCTACAACATCAGGGCTCCCTTGTGATACAGTATGCCTACATTATCAGGGCTCCCATGTGATGCAGGATCCCTACAACATCAGGGCTCCCTTTTGCTAGACTATTCCTATCTGACACCCATGTGATGCAGGATCCCAACAACTTCAGGGCTCTCTTCTGCTAGACTATTCCTACAGTATCAGGGCACCCATGTGATGCAGGATCCCTACAACATCAGGGCTCACCTTGTGCTAGACTATTGTTATGGTATCATGACATCCACGTGATGAAGGATACCCACAACATCAGAGCTCCCTTGTGCTAGACTATTCCTACAGTATCAGGGCACCCATGTGATGCAGGATCCCTACAACATCAGGGCTCTGTTGTGCTAGACTATTCCAACAGTATCAGGGCACCCATGTGATGCAGGATCACTACAACATCAGGCCTCTCTTGTGCTAGACTATTCCTATGGTATGAGGGCACCCATGTGATGCAGGATCCCTACAACATCAGGCCTCCCTTATGCTAGACTCTTCCTAGAGTATTATGACACCCATGTGATGCAGGTTCCCAAAAACATCAGGGATGCCTTGTTCTAGACTATTCCTATGATATCATGACACCCGTGTGATGCAGGATCCCTACAACATAAGGGCTCCCTTGTGCTAGACTATTCCTACAGTATGAGGGCACCCATATGATGCAGAATCCCTAAAACATCAGAGCTCCCTGGTGCTAGACTATTCCTACGGTATCATGACACCCATGTGATGCAGGATCCCTACAACATCAGGGCTCTCTCGTGCTAGACTAATCCTACGATACCATGACACCCATGTGATGCAGGATCCCACAACATCAGGCTTGCCTTGTGCTAGACTATTCCTATGGTATCATGACACCCATGGGATGCAGGATCCCTACAACATCAGGGCTCCCTTGTGCTAGACTATTCCTACGGTATCATGACACCCTTGTGATGCAGGATCACTACACCATTAGGGCTTCCTTATGCTAGACTAGTCCCACAGTATCAGGGTGCGGATGTGATGCAGCATTCCTACAACATCAGGGCTCCCTTATGCTAAACTATTCCTACGGTATCATGACACCCATGTGATGCAGGATCCCTACAACATCAGGGTTCCCTTGTGCTAGACTATTCCTATGGCATCATAGACCCATGTGTTGCAGGATCCCTAGAACATCAGGGCTCCCTTGAGATGCATTATTCCTACAGTATCAGGGCACCCGTGTGATGCAGGATCCCTACAACATCAGGGCTCCCTTGTGATACAGTATCCCTACAGTATCATGACACCCATGTGATGAAGGATCCTTACAACATCAATGCTGCCTTGTGATACAGTATCCCTACAGTATCATGACACCCATGTGATTAAGGATCCTAACAACATTAGGGCTCCCTTGTGATATAGTATCCCTAAACTATCAGGACACCCATGTCATGCAGGACCTCTACAACATCAGGACTATCTTGTGACAGACTATTCCTATGGTATCATGACACCCATGTGATGCAGGATCCCTACAACATCAGGGCTCCCTTGTGCTAGACTATTCCTATAGTATCAGGGCACCCATGTGATGCAGGATCCCTACAACATCAGGGCTCACTTGTGCTAGACTATTACTACAGTATCAGGTCACCCATGTAATGCAGGATCCTTACAACATCAGGGCTTCCTTGTGTTACAGTATCCCTATAGTATTCATGACACCAATGAGATGCAGGATCCCTACAACATCAGGACTCCCCTGTGATAGACTATTCCTACGGTATCATGACACCCATGTGATGCAGGTTCAATACAACATCAGGGCTCCCTTGTGATAAAGGATCCCTATGGCATCATGACACCCGTGTGATGCAGGATCCCTTACAACATCAGGGCTCCCTTGTGCTAGACTATTCCTACGATATCATGACACCCACATGATACAGGATCCCTACACCATCAGGGCTATCTTATGCCAGAGTATTCCTACCGTATCAGGGCACAAATGTAATGTAGGATCCCTACAACATCAGGGTTCCCTTGTGCTAGACTATTCCTACAGGATGAGGGAACCCATGTGATGCAGGATCTCTACAACATCAGGACTCCATTGTGCAAGACTTTTCCTACAGTATCATGACACCCATGTCGTCCAGAATCCCTACATCAAGGCTCCTTGTGCTAGACTATTCCTATGGTATCATGACACCCATGAGATGCAGGATCCATACAGCATTAGGGCTCCCTTGTGCTAGACTATTCCTACAGTATGAGGGCACCCATGTGATGCAGGATCCCTATAACATCAAAGCCCCTTGTGATACAGTATCCCTACAGTGTCAGGGCTCCCATATGATGCAGGATCCCTACAACATCAGGGCTCCCATATGCTAGACTATTCCTACATCATCAGGGCACTCGTGTGATGCAGGATCCTTACATCAGGTCTCCCTTGTGATAGACTATTCCTGCAGTATCAGGGCTCCCATGTGATGCAGGATCCCTACACCTTCAGGGCTCCCTTGTGACAGACTATTCCGATGGTACCAGGGCACCCATGTGATGCAGGATCCCTACAACATCAGGGCTCCCCTGTGATAGACTATTCCTATGGTATCATGACACCCAGGTAATGCAGGATCCCTACAACATCAGTGCTCCCTTCTGCTAGACTATTCCTATGGTATCATGACACCCATGTGATGCAGGATCCCTACAACATCAGGACTCCCTTGTTATAGACTATTCCTACAGTATCATGACATTCATGTGAAGCAGGACCCCTACAACATCAGGGCTCCCTTGTGCTAGACTATTCCTACAGTATCAGGGCAATGATGTGCTGCATGATACCTACAACATCAGGGCTCCCTTGTGCTAGACTATTCCTATGGTAACATGCCACCCATGTCATGCAGGATCCCAACAGCATCAGGGCTCCCTTGTGTTAGACTATTCCTATGGTATTATGACACCTATGTCATGCAGGATCCCTACATCAGGACTCCCTTATGCTAGACTATTTCTACGGTATCATGACACCCATGTGATGCAGGATCCCTACAACCTCAAGGCTCCATTGTGCTAGCCAATTCATACAGTATGAGGGCACCCATGTGATGCAGAATCAGTAGAACATCAGGGCTCCCTTGTGCTAGACTATTCCTACGGTATCATGACACCCATGTGATGCAGGATCAATACAACATCAGGGCTCACTTGTGATACAGTATCCCTACAGTATCAGGGCTCCCATGTGATGCAGGATCCCTGCAAAATCAGGGCTCCCTTGTGCTAGACTATTCCTACGGTATCATGACACCCATGTGCTGCAGGATCCCTACAACATCAGAGCTCCTTTGTGCTAGTCTATTCCTACAGTATCAGGGCAACCATGTGATGCAGGATCCGTACAACATCAGGGCTCACTTGTGCTAGATTATTCCTATGGTATCATGATACCCATGTGATGAAGGATCCCTACAACATCAGGGCTCCTTTGTGTTAGACTATTCCTACAGTATCAGGGCACACATGTGATGCAGGATCCCTACAACATCAGGGCTCCCTTGTGCTAGACTATTCCTACCGTAGCAGGGCACCCATGTGATGCAGGATCCCTACAACATCAGGGCTTGCTTGTGCTATACTAATCCTACAGTATCATGGCACCCATATGATGCAGAATGCCTACAAAAATCAGGGCTCCCTTGTGCCAGACTGTTCCTACGGTATCATGACACCCAGATGCAGGATCCCTACAAAATCAGGGCTCACTTGCGACAGACTATTCCTACAGCATGACGGCACCCATGTGATGCAGGACCCCTGCAACATCAGGGCTCCCTTGTGCTAGAGTATTCCTACGGTATCAGGACACCCATGAAGTGCAGGATCTCAACAACCTCAGGGCTACCTTGTGATACAGTATCCCTACGGTATCATGACACCCATGTGATGCAGGATACCTACATCAGGGCTACCTTATGCTAGACTATTCTTACGGTATCATGATACCCATGTGATGCAGGATCCCTACAACATCAGGGCTCCCTTGTGCTAGACTATTTCTACAGTATCAGGGCACCCATGTGATGCAGGATCGCTACCACATCAAGGTTCTTTTGTGCTAGGCTATTCCTATAGTGTAATAACACCCATGTGATGCAGGATCCCTAAAACATCAGGGCTCCCTTATGCTAGACTATTCTTACGGTATCATGACACCCATCTGATGCAGGATCCCTACAACATCAGGGCTCCCTTGTGCTAGACTATTCCTCCAGTATCAGGGGACCCATGTGATGCAGGATACCTACAACATCAGCGCTCCCTTGTGCCAGACTATTCCTCCAGTATCATGGCACCCATGTGATGCAGGATCCCTACAACATCAGGGCTCGCTTGTGCCAAACTATTCCTACAGTATGAGGGATCCATGTGATGCAGGATCCCTACAACATCAGGGCTCCCATGTGTTATAGCATCCCTACAGTATGATGGCTCCCATGTGATGCAGGAGCCCTATAACAGCAGGAATCCCTTGTTTAGACTATTCCTGCAGTATCAGGGTACTCATGTTATGCAGGATCCCCACAACATCAGGGCTCCGTTGTGATAGACTATTCCTACAGTATTAGGGCACCTATGTGATGCAGGATCCCTACCACATCTGGGCTCCCTTGTGCTAGATTATTCCTCCAGTATAAGGGCACCAATGTGATGCAGGATCCCTACAACATCAGGGCTTCCTTGCGCCAGACTATTCCTCCTGTATCATGACACCCATGTGATGTAGGATCCCTACATCATCAGGGCTCCCTCATGCTAGACTATTCCTACAATATCATGACACACATGTGATGCAGGATCCCTACAACATCAGGGCTCCCTTGTGCCAAACTATTCCTATGGTATCATGACACCCATGTGATGCAGGATCCCTACAACATCAGGGCTATCCTGTGCTAGACTATTGCTACGGTATCATGACACCCATGTGATGCAGGATCACTACATCAGGGTTCCCTTGTGCTAGACGTTTCCTACAGTATCAGGGTACACATGTGATGCAGGATCCCTACAACAACAGGGCTCCTTTATGCTAGACTATTCGTATGGTATCATGACACCCATGAGATGCAGGATCCCTAGAACATCAAGGCACCCTTGTGCTAGACTATTCCTATGGTATCATGACACCTATATGACGCAGGATCCCTACAACATCAGGGCTTTCTTGTGTTAGACTATTCCTACAGCATCAGGACAACCATGTGATGCAGGAGCCCTACATCAGGGCTCCCTTGTGATAGACTATGCCTACGGTATCATGACACCCATGTGATGCAGGATCCCTACATCAGGGCTCCCTTCAGCTAGACTACTACTACAGTATAAGGGCACCCATGTGATGCAGGATCCCTACAACATCAGGGCTCCCTTGTGCTAGATTATACCTATGGTATCATGATACCCATGTGATGCAGGATCCCTACAACATCAGGTTTCCCTTGTTCTAGACTTTTCCTACGATATCATGACACCCATGTGATGCAGGATCCCTACAACATCAGGGCTCCCTTGTGGCAGACTATTCTTACAGTATGAGGGCACCCATGTGATGCAGGATCTCTACAACATCAGGGCTCCCTTGTGCTAGACTACTCCTATCGTACCATGACAGCCATGTGATGCAGGATCCCTACAACATCAGGCCTCAGTTGTGCTAGAATATTCCTACAGTATGAGGGCACCCATGTGATGCCAGATCTCTACAACATCAGTGCTCCCTTGTGCTAGACAATTCCCACAGTACAAGGACACCCATGTGATGCATGATCCCTACAACCTCAGGGCTCACTTGTGCTAGAATATTCCAACAGTATCAGGGCACCCATGTGATGCAGGATCCCTACAACATCAAGGCTCCCTTGTGCTAGACTATTCCTACAGTATCAGGGCTCCCATCTGATGCAGGATCCCTACAACATCAGGGCTCCTTTACGCTAGACTATTCCTACAGTATCATGACACCCATGTGATGCAGGATCCCTACAACATCAGGGCTCCCTTGTACTAAACTATTTCTACAGTATTAGGGCAACCATGTGATGCAGGATCCCTACATCAGCGCTCCCTTGTGCTAGACTAATCCTACAGTATCAGGACACCCATGTGATGCAGGATCCCTAAAACATCAGCGCTCCCTTGTGCTAGACTAATCCTACAGTATCATGACACCCATGTGATGTAGGATCCCTACAACATCAGGGCTCCTGTGTGATAAACTATTCCTACAGTATGAGAGCACCCGTGTGATGCAGGATCCCTACAACATCAAGGCTCCCTTGTACTAGACAATTCCTATGGTATCATGACACCCATGTAATGCAGGATCCCTATAACATCAGGGCTCCCTTGTGGTTCATAGGTTCATAGAATAGTACTAGGCTAACTGCCCTTGCAAGCTATTTTAAGCCTAACCAAGTATCCCTTGTGAGACTCAAACCCTGCACCTTGCATTTGTAAGGCAAACACCTTAACCATTAGGCCACCCTCCCAACCCCAGTGCAGGACTATTCCTACAGTATCAGGGCACCCATGTGATGCAGGATCCCTACAACATCAGGGCTCCCTTGTGACAGACTACTCCTACAGTATGACAGCACCCATATGATGCAGGATGTATACAACATCAGGGTTCCCCTGTTCTAGACTATTCCTATGGTACTATGACACCCATGTGATGCAGGATCCCTACAACATCAGGGCTCCCTTGTTCTAGAGTATTCCTATGGTATTATGACACCCATGTGATGATGGATCCCTACAACATCAGGGCTCCCTTGTGCTAGACTATTCCTATGGTATCATGACACCCATGTGATGCAGGACCCCTAAAACATCAAACCTCCCTTGTGCTAGACAATTCCTACAGTATCAGGTCACCCATGTGATGCAGGATCCCTACAACATCCAGGCTCCCTTCTCCTACACTATATCTACGGTATCATGACACCCATGGGATGCGGGATCCCTACAAGATCAGGCTTCCCTTTGTGCTAGACTTTTCCTACAGTACCAAAGCACACATGTGATGCAGCATGCCTACAACATCAAGGCTCCTTTGTGCCAGACTATTCCTACAGTATCAGGGCACCCATGTGGTGCAGGATCCATACAACATCAGGGTTCCCTTGTGATACAGTATCTCTACGGTATCATGACACCCATGTGATGCAGGTTCCCTACAACATCAGGGCTCCCTTCTGCTACACTATATCTACGGTATCATGACACCCATGGGAAGCAGGATCCCTACAACATCAGGCATCCCTTTGTGCTAGACTTTTCCTACAGTACCAAAGCAGGCATGTGATGCAGGATCCCTACAACATCAGGGCTCCCTTGTGATACAGTGTCTCTAAGGTATCATGATACCCATGTGATGCAGGATGCCTACAACATCAGGGCTCCTTGTGCTAGACTATTCCTACGGTACTATGACAGCCATGTGATGCAGGATCCCTACAACATCAGGCCTCCGTTGTGCTAGAATATTCCTACAGTATGAGGGCACCCATACGATGCCGGATCTCTACAACATCAGGGCTCCCTTGCGCTAGACAATTCCCACAGTACGAGGGCACCCATGTGATGCAGGATCCCTACAACATCAGGACTCCCTTGTGCTAGACTATTCCTACAGTATTAGGGCACCCATGTGATGCAGGATCCCTACAACATCAGGCCTCCCTTGTGCCAGACTATTCCTATGGTACCATGACACCCATGTGATGCAGGATTCCTACATCAGGGCTCCCTTGTGCTAGACTATTCCTACGGTATCATGACACCCATGTCATGCAGGATCCCTACAAAATCAGGGCTCCCTTGTGCCAGACTATTCCTACGGCCATGACACCCATGTGATGCAGGATCCCTACAACATCAGGGCTCTCTTCTGCTAAACTATTCCTACGGTATGACGACACCCATGATTCAGCATCCCTACATCAGGGCTCTCGTGCTGGACTATTCCTACAGTATCAAGGCACCAATATGGTGCAGGATCCCTACAACATCAGGGCTCCCTTGTGCTAAACTATTCCTACAGTATGAGGGCACCCATGTGATGCAGGACCCCTACAACATCAGGGCTCCCTTGTGCCAGACTATTCCTATGGTATCATAACACCCGTGTGATGCACGATCCCTACAACATCAGGGCTCCTGTGTGATAGACTATTCCTACAGTATGAGAGCACCCGTGTTATGCAGGATCCTACAACATCAAGGCTCCCTTGTACTAGACTATTCCTATAGTATCATGACACCCATGTAATGCAGGATCCCTATAACATCAGGGCTCCCTTGTGCAGGACTATTCCTACAGTATCAGGGCACCCATGTGATGCAGGATCCCTACAACATCAGGGCTCCCTTGTGCTAGACTATTCCTATGGTACTATGACACCCATGTGATGCAGGATCCCTACAACAACAGGGCTCCCTTGTGACAGACTATTCCTACAGTATGACGGCACCCATGTGATGCAGGATGTATACAACATCAGGGCTCCCTTGTGCTAGACTACTCCTAAGGAATCATGACACCCATGTGGTGCAGGATCCCTACAACATCAGGGCTCCCTTGTTCTAGAGTATTCCTATGGTATCATGACACCCATGCGATGAAGGATCCCTACAACATCAGGGCTCCCTTGTGCTAGACTATACCTATGGTATCATGACACCCATGTGATGTAGGACCCCTAAAACATCAAACCTCCCTTGTGCTAGACAATTCCTACAGTATCAGGTCACCCATGTGATGCAGGATCCCTACAACATCAGGGCTCCCTTCTCCTACACCATGTCTACGGTATCATGACACCCATGGGATGCAGGATCCCTACAACATCTGGGCTCCCTTCTCCTACACTATATCTACAGTATCATGACACCCATGGGATGCATGATCCCTATAAGATCAGGCTTCCCTTTGTGCTAGACTTTTCCTACAGTACCAAAGCACGCATGTGATGCAGGATCCTTACAACATCAAGGCTCCTTTGTGCCAGACTATTCCTACAGTATCAGGGCACCCATGTGATGCAGGATCCATACAACATCAGGGCTCCCTTGTGATACAGTATCTCTACGGTATCATGACACCAATGTGATGCAGGTTCCCTACAACATCAGAGCTCCCTTCTGCTACACTATATCTACGGTATCATGACACCCATGGGATGCAGGATCCCTACAACATCAGGCATACCTTTGTGCTAGACTTTTCCTACAGTACCAAATCACGCATGTTTTGCAGGATCCCTACAACATCAAGGCAACTTTGTGCCAGACTATTCCTACAGTATCAGGGCACCCATGTGATGCAGGATCCGTACAACATCAGAGCTCCCTTGTGATATAGTATCTCTAAGGTATCATGACACCCACGTGATGCAGGATCCCTACAACATCAGGGCTCCTTGTGGTAGACTATTCCTACGGTACCATGACAGCCATGTGATGCAGGATCCCTACAACATCAGGACTCCCTTGTGCTAGACTATTCCTACAGTATTAGGGCACCCATGTGATGCAGGATCCCTACAACATCTGGGTTCCCTTGTGCTAGACTATTCCTACAGTATCAGGGCACCAATGTGATGCAGGATCCCTACAACATCAGGGCTCCCTTGTGCCAGACTATTCCTATGGTATCATGACACCCATGTGATGCAGGATTCCTACATCAGGGCTCCCTTGTGCTAGACTATTCCTACGGTATCGACACCCATGTGATGCAGGATACCTATAACATCAGGGTTCCTTTGTTCTAGACTATTCCTACGGTATCATGACACCCATGTGATGTAGGATCCCTACAACATAAGGGCTCCCTTGTGATAGACTATTCCTACGGTATGAGGGCACCCATGTGATGCAGGACCCCTACAGCATCAGGGATCACTTGTGCTAGACTATTCCTATGGTATCATGACACCCAATGTAATGCCGGATCACTACAACATCAGGGCTCCCTTGTGATACAGTATTCCTACATTATCATGGCTCCCATGTGATGCAGGAGCCCTATAACATCAGGGATCCCTTATTTAGACTATTCCTACAGTATCAGGGCACCCATGTTATGCAGGATCCCTACAACATCAGGGCCCCCTTGTGCCAGACTATTCCTACAGTATCATGACACCAATGTAATGCAGGATCCCTACATCAGCAGGGCTCGTTTGTGCTAGACTATTCCTACGGTATCATCACACCCATGTCATGCAGGATCCCTACAAAAACAGGGCTCTCTTGTGCCAGACTATTCCTATGGTCATGATACCCATGTGATGCAGGATCCCTACAACATCAGGGCTCTCTTGTGCTAGACTATTCCTACGGTATGATGACACCCATGATTCAGGATTCCTACATCAGGGCTCTCTTGTGCTAGACTATTCCTACAGTATTAGGGCACCAATATGGTGCAGGATCCCTACAACATTAGGGGTCCCGTGTGCCAGACTATTCCTATGGTATCATGACACCCATGTGATGTAGCATCCCTACAACATCAGGGCTCCCTTGTGCTAAACTATTCCTACAGTATGAGGGCACCCATGTGATGCAGGCTCCCTACAACATCAGGGCTCCCTTCTGATACAGTACGCCTACAGTATCAGAGCTCCCATTTGAGGCAGGATCCCTGCAACATCAGGGCTCCCTTGGGCTAGACTATTCCTATGGTACCATCACACCCATGTGATGCAGGATCCCTACAACATCAGGACTCCCTTGTGATAGACTATTCTTTCAGTATAAGGCACTAATGTGATGTAGGATCCCGACAACATTAGGGCTCCCTTGTACGGGACTACTTCTACAGTATCTTGACACCCATGAGATGCAGGATCCCTAGAACATCAGGGCTCCCTTGTGATACAGTATCCCTACAGTATCACGGCTTCCATGTGATGCAGGATTCTACAACATCAGGGCTCCCTTGTGCTAGACTATTCCTACGATATCATGACACCCATGTTATGCAGGATCCCTACAACATCTGGGCTCCCTTGTGCTAGACTATTCCTACAGTATCAGGGCACCAATGTGATGCAGGATCCATACAACTTCAGGGCTCCCTTGTGCCAGACTATTCCTATGGTATCATGACACCCATGTGATGCAGGATTCCTACATCAGGGCTCCCTCGTGCTAGACTATTCTTACGGAATCATGACACCGATGTAATGCAGGATCCCTACAACATCAGGGCTTCTTTGTGCCAGAATATTCCAACAATTTAAAGGCACCTATGTGATGCAGGATCCCTAAAACATCAGGGTTCCCTTGTGATGCAGTATCCATACAGTATCAGGGCACCAATGTGATGCAGAATCCCTACAACATCAAGGCTCCCTTGTGCTAAACTATTTCTAGAGTATCAGGGCACCCATGTGATGCAGGATCCCTACAACATCAGGGCTCCCTTGTGCTAGACTATTCCTACAGTATTAGGGCACCCATGTGATGCAGGATCCCTACAACATCAGGGCTCCCTTGTGCTAGATTATTCCTACAGTATGAGGGCACCCATGTGAAGCAGGATCCCTACAGCATCAGGGATCCCTTGTGCTAGACTATTCCTATGGTATCATGACAAAAAAAAAAAAAAAAAACTACTAAAAATCAAGAGAAAAACGAGTTGAATGGTAGGAGAAAGCTGAAATAAACAAATACGAGTAACGTAATGCTAAAGCAACTAAAAACTTTAATATGGTAAGCACTTTCAGTGGTAATAATATTCCACCTTCTTCAGACCCAGAACAACATAACAATGATACTTATATAGCTTGTAGTTAATTGTCAATTAGTCATTCAACCAACCAATAAAAATAAAACCATATAAAAATACAATATTTAAACAGTATAAAACCTGCTCTGAAAAGTTACAATGTTAAATACGTAATAGTCAATTTATAAATAACATTAAATATATATGTATAACATATATAAATATTATACTACAAAATAACATTTTAAAAGCTACTAGGGCTAAACTGAAAATGTATAATATATGATAATGACATAAGTTTACTGTAAGAACTAAGATATTTAGCTAAGTAAAGTCACATAAAAAATATAGTAATATGCAAAACATATATATTAAATAATTGCATGCTGGTTAGAGACTAAAGTCTGATCATAATAATACTGAATATATGACCAAAAACAGAGTCCATATTTTTATATATATATATATGAAACTATGTAAATATTACTATGTTTCAAACTTAATCAACAAGAAGTACAATATGAAATTCGAAACCTTTTATGCAAAATGAATATGTTATCTATTTAAAGCTCTTAATTTTAACACGCTTTTAATAGACACAAATTCATTTAAACCAGGGAAAATGTATGCAGCCGTTTTGATTTGCCAATACAACTCATTTTGTTCTAATAAAAGTTGCCAAGGCCCCCCTCTCGGGTCCAAAAGTGTTTGGTGTACAACCAAAAATAAAAACTCATGTGTTGGAAATTGTAAAATATGCCGAGCAAGAGCATTAACAACATCTCCTTTACTAACAGCATAACAATGCTCGTATATTCTTTGTTTTAGTTTCCGCTCGGTCTTACCTATATAAAATGAGGGACAAACCTGACAGCAAGCTGCATATACTACAGCTTTGGACTCACAATTAAAGGAGCCGTTTATTGTGTACTGTTTGTTATTAATATTGATGTCAGTAGTCACTTGAATGTGTTTACACTGTGTGCAATGCCCACATTTACGCATACCTTTATGTACCCGCTTGTTCGTACCTAAATGCTCATTCTTATGCCTTTCCAACAAGTTTTTAAGATTAAAACCCCTTCTAAAAGTAAAGTGGGGTCTGATACCTAGCTTAGTACAAATGGACGGTTCTTCCAAAATTAATGCCCAATTCTTTATAAAAATCTCTTTGACTCTTGCCGTGTCAGCTGAAAAAGTAGATAGGAAACTAAGATGTAATAACGTGACACCGTCATCGTTTTTGTCGTACTGTCGTGTAATTAAATTAGTGTTGGTAGTAATGCCATCCTTGTGTACTCTACTAGTTAAAATAGATTTAAACCAACCTGTTGATCTCTTATCTTTAACTTCTGTAAGTGTTTCTAGAAATAGTTTGATAGGATACCCCCTACTTATGAACATGGACTTCATCTTGTTGCATTCTAAGTCAAAGTCAACATCTTCAGTAACCATCTGTGCAGCTCTCACCAACTGGCCTTTAACAATTGCCTTTTTCTGGTGATATGGATGTTCACTAGTGTAGTGCAGGAAGGCATTAGAGTAGGTAGGTTTCCTATAAATGGTAGCTTTATACTGTTTGTTATAGCTGTCATTAGTCAGTTGTACATCAAGATATGTTATACTATCTACCCCTACTTGATAAGTGAATTCAAGAAAATTGGTTTTGTTGGTAATATGTTGTATGAATCCTTCAATCCGTTGGATATCACCTTGCCATACCAGACACATGTTGTCTTGGTATCTGGTGTACCATAGTACATTTTCCTGAAAAACACCATCAGGGAACAAAAAATTATGTTCCCAATATGCCATGACACTGTTGGCGAAACTGGCACCACATGGGGACCCCATGGCTACCCCTTTATTTTGTAAAAATATATTCTTATCAAACATAATATAGTTGTTAGAAAGAATCAGATCCAAGAGTGTTTCAACCAGACGTATTTTATCATGCTCTACTTTCTTGTACAACATAAATTCTCTCACCCATTCTATACCCAATTGGTGGGGGATAACTGTGTATAGATCTTTTACATCGATCGTAACAAAAATATTGTTGTCCTTATACTCCAAGTTGTTAATATTATCCAGGAAACTCCATGAATCATGACATATTTGTAATTCCTGGCTAATAAGTGGTTTAAGAATACTATCTACCAATGTAGCACAAGCAAAAGTAATCGAACCCCTACCATCAACAATGGGTCTAAAAGGGGGGGTTCCTGATATCCTTGTGTAGCTTTGGGGTCCCAAAAATAGTAGGAATTCTAGGTGCTGCCATAGACAGATATTGAAAGGTGTCTATATCAATAGACCCTCCAGAAATAAATCATCAAGAGCAGTTCTAATGTGCCTGTATGCAGTATTAACCTGATGTAAGCTAGCAGGGGTATATACCTCAGAATCCATGTGTTCACGCATCTTACTAATGTAATTAGACTGATTCATAAACATGATGTAAACTAGCAGGGGTATATACCTCAGAATCCATGTGTTCACGCATCTTACTAATGTAATTAGACTGATTCATAAACATGATGTAAACTAGCAGGGGTATATACCTCAGAATCCATGTGTTCACGCATCTTACTAATGTAATTAGACTGATTCATAAACATGATGTAAACTAGCAGGGGTGTATACCTCCGAATCCATGTGTTCACGCATCTTACTGATGTAATTAGACTGATTCATAAACACGATGCCCCCTCCCTTGTCCGGCTTCATAACTCTAATACCACAATTGTGTATCAAGTCGATGAATTGTTTGTCCTCAGAAATAATGTTAGTGTGCATTAATCTAACATGCATATCATTATCTGATAGTCTCCTTAAATCTATCTCACACATTTTTTCAAAGGACATTAATGTGGGTACAAGTGGGGGGTTAAACAAGCTAGAAACTCGTAGAGAGTTCACAAGTGTAGAATTGGTCCCCATCAGAACCGCTAAATTCAATTTGCGCACATACATTTTAAGATCAACTATCATTTTTACAAAATTAGTTTTTTGATGAGGGACAAAGGAAAGACCTTTAGCAAAGAAATCAACCATATTTTGATCTACAGTTATAGCAGTATAATTAAAAATTTTAAAGTCACTGTGTGTGCTCAATAAAATTTCTGGTTCATTAGGTGCAATTGGTGTTATCTCCTCCTCTTGTTCCTCCGATTGTTCTTCCAATTCCCTTGCCATCTTGGGTTCGATTGGTTGTTGTGATTGTTGTGGTTTGAATCCCTGTCCACTTGAAAAACCTGGTTATTAGCAGTTGAACTAGAGCCATTAACATCATTCAACTGCTGCTGGTTAAGTTGTGTTTGGTTATTTCTTATTCTTTCACTTCTACGTAAAGGTTCTTCCAGATGAGCATTATGGTGACAGGAGTTATTGGGACCATTGCTATTAGGTACAAAGCCAGGTCTAGAACCCATATAATCTTGAATACCATTCATGTGGGTAACTGGGGGGGGGGGGGGGTATGCCTTGTTATGGACATAAGCCTGTACATCTCTGTCAATTTTTTTTCTTTTTAGTGGCTAACAGTTTGTTAATGGTAGCATCAATACTTGAATAAATTCTGCAATAGTCATATTTATACTGTTCAAAGTTATGATCCCCACAAATAGAATGTTCCATTATTTCAAGTTCAGTTTTAAAAGTAGCAGTTTCAGTATTATAAAAATTGACCAAAGTTTTAATGAATTCAGCTGCTTGCCTGTCAAATAATGCTAAAAGTTCCTTATGAAAAACAGATTCAGCAATTAAACCTGCAGGGAAGCGCCACTGTCTAAGCCCTTTGGGAATGATTTTCTTGTCTAAACATTCAGTTAGATAGGCAACTTCAAGCTGCAGTTTGCGACATTTAAAAAGTTTTTGGTCAAATGCATTGAGCAAATCAGGTATATTACTCACATCATGACGTTGGTTGACTCCATTTTGGTCGTTCACTGTGTGAATAAAGAAGTTATTATGATCCAGAAAACCAGCCATGCTTGGGATACTATTAACAGCATTGGAAACATTGTTACCAGCAGAACGCTCCCCTATTACATTCACTTCTTGTCTGGGAGCAATGATAACTTCCTGTGTGCCTTCCCTAATACTTCCCTGAAGGTAAACAAGGCTGCACATCGTTGGTACTCGGACTTGCACTTCTATTGTGGGAACAGGGTACATTGAGTCCTTGATTTGTAGTTTCTGCCATACTTGAGATGTTGACCATTCTTGTACCTTGCTCAAACTCCTGGGAAAGTGCCTCAACTTTCCCAAGAAGCATGTTTACCAATATAGTTAAATTCCCAACAGCATTCACTTCGTTGGAGTTGCTGTTATGACTGTGACCCATAGTAGCATTAAATTCCTCAGATGTTGATGGAAACAATAGTTGCGAACCGCTTTCCCCATCTCCACTCCCATGGATGGTAGGGGTTCGATTACTTTTGCTAGTGCTAAATTGGTAGATAGTATTCTTAAACCACTTATTAACCAGGAATTACAAATATGTCATGATTCATGGAGTTTCCTGGATAATATTAACAACTTGGAGTATAAGGACAACAATATTTTTGTTACGATCGATGTAAAAGATCTATACACAGTTATCCCCCACCAACTGGGTATAGAATGGGTGAGAGAATTTATGTTGTACAAGAATGTACAGCATGATAAAATATGTCTGGTTGAAACACTCTTGGATCTGATTCTTTCTAACAACTATATTATGTTTGATAAGAATATATTTTTACAAAATAAAGGGGTAGCCATAGGGTCCCCGTGTGGTGCCAGTTTCGCCAACAGTGTCATGGCATATTGGGAACATAATTTTTTGTTCCCTGATGGTGTTTTTCAGGAAAATGTACTATGGTACACCAGATACCAAGACGACATGTGTCTGGTATGGCAAGGTGATATCCAACGGATTGAAGGATTCATACAACATATTACCAACAAAACCAATTTTCTTGAATTCACTTATCAAGTAGGGGTAGATAGTATAACATATCTTGATGTACAACTGACTAATGACAGCTATAACAAACAGTATAAAGCTACCATTTATAGGAAACCTACTTACTCTAATGCCTTCCTTCACTACACTAGTGAACAACCATATCACCAGAAAAAGGCAATTGTTAAAGGCCAGTTGGTGAGAGCTGCACGGATGGTTACTGAAGATGTTGACTTTGACTTAGAATGCAACAAGATGAAGTCCATGTTCATAAGTAGGGGGTATCCTATCAAACTATTTCTAGAAACACTTACAGAAGTTAAAGATAAGAGATCAACAGGTTGGTTTAAATCTATTTTAACTAGTAGAGTACACAAGGATGGCATTACTACCAACACTAATTTAATTACACGACAGTATGACAAAAACGATGACGGTGTCACGTTATTACATCTTAGTTTCCTATCTACTTTTTCAGCTGACACGGCAAGAGTCAAAGAGATTTTTATAAAGAATTGGGCATTAATTTTGGAAGAACCGTCCATTTGTACTAAGCTAGGTATCAGACCCCACTTTACTTTTAGAAGGGGTTTTAATCTTAAAAACTTGTTGGAAAGGCATAAGAATGAGCATTTAGGTACGAACAAGCGGGTACATAAAGGTATGCGTAAATGTGGGCATTGCACACAGTGTAAACACATTCAAGTGACTACTGACATCAATATTAATAACAAACAGTACACAATAAACAGCTCCTTTAATTGCGAGTCCAAAGCTGTAGTATATGCAGCTTGCTGTCAGGTTTGTCCCTCATTTTATATAGGTAAGACCAAGCGGAATCTAAAACAAAGAATATACGAGCATTGTTATGCTGTTAGTAAAGGAGATGTTGTTAATGCTCTTGCTCAGCATATTTTACAATTTCCAACACATGAGTTTTTATTTTTGGTTGTACACCAAACACTTTTGGACCCGAGAGGGGGGCCTTGGCAACTTTTATTAGAACAAAATGAGTTGTACTAGCGAATCAAAACGGCTGCATACATTTTCCCTGGTTTAAATGAATTTGTGTCTATTAAAAGCGTGTTAAAATTAAGAGCTTTAAATAGATAACATTAATTTTGCATAAAAGGTTTCGAATTTGATATTGTACTTCTTGTTGATTAAGTTTGAAACATAGTAATATTTACATAGTTTCATATATATATATATATATATATATATATATATATATATATATATATATATATAAAAATATGGACTCTGTTTTTGGTCATATATTCAGTATTACTATGATCAGACTTTAGTCTCTAACCAGCATGCAATTATTTAATATATATATTTTACATATTACTATATTGTTTATGTGACTTTACTTAGCTAAATATCTTAGTTCTTACAGTACACTTATGTCATTATCATATATTATATATTTTCAGTTTAGCCCTAGTAGCTTTTAAAATGTTATTTTGTAGTATAATATTTATATATGTTATACATATATATTTAATGTTATTTATAAATTGACTATTACGTATTTAACATTGTAACTTTTCAGAGCAGGTTTTATACTGTTTAAATATTGTATTTTTATATGGTTTTATTTTTATTGGTTGATTGAATGACTAATTGACAATTAACTACAAGCTATATAAGTATCATTGTAATGTTGTTCCGGGTCTGAAGAAGGTGGAATATTATTACCACTGAAAGCGCTTACCATATTAAAGTTTTTAGTTGCTTTAGCATTACGTTACTCGTATTTGCTTATTTCAGCTTTCTCCTACAATTCAACTCGTTTTTCTCTTGATTTATGGTATCATGACAGCCATGTAATGCCGGATCCCTACAACATCAGGGCTCCCTTGAGATATAGTATTCCTACATTATCATGGCTCCCATGTGATGCAGGAGCCCTATAACATCAGGGATCCCTTGTTTAGACTATTCCTACAGTATCAGGGCACCCATGTTATGCAGGATCCCTACAACATCAGGACTCCGTCGTGCTAGACTATTCCAACAATATTAGGGCATTCATGTGATGCAGGATTCCTATAACTTCTGGGCTTCCTTGTGCTAGACTATTCCTACAGTATCAGGGCACCCATGTGATGCAGGATCCCTACAACATCAGGGCCCCCTTGTGCCAGACTATTCCTAGGGTATAATGACACCCATGTCATGCAGGATCCCTACAAAATCAGGGCTCCCTTGTGCCAGACTATTCCTACGGTCATGACACCCATGTGATGCAGGATCCCTACAACATCAGGGCTCTCTTGTGCTAGACTATTCCTACGGTATCATGACACCCATGATTCAGGATCCCTACATCAGGGCTCTCTTGTGCTAGACTATTCCTACAGTATGAGGGCACCCATGTGATGCAAGATCCCTACAACATCAAGGCTCCCTTGTGCTAAACTATTCCTACAGTATGAGGGCACCCATGTGATGCAGGCTCCCTACAACATCAGGGCTCCCTTGTGCTACACTATCGCTACAGTATCAGAGCTCCGATGTGATACAAGATACCTACAACATCAGAGCTCCCTTGTGCTAGGCTATTCCTATGGTATCAAGGCACCCATGTGATGCAGGATCCCTACAACATCAGGGCTCCCTTGTACTAGACTATTCCTACAGTATCAGGGCAACCATGTGATGCAGGATCCCTACAACATCAGGGTTCCCTTGTGCTAGACTATTCCTATGGTATTATGTCTCCCATGTGATGCAGGATCCCTACAACATTAGGGATCCCTTGTGCTAGACTATTCCTACAGTATCAGGTCAATCATGTGATGCAGGATCCATACAACATCAGGGCTCACTTGTGCTAGACTATTCCAAAGGTGGTATGATACCCATGTGATGCAGGATCCCTACAACATCAGGCCTCTCTTGTGATATAGTACCCCTATGGTATCATGATACCCATGTGATGCAGGATCCCTACAACATCAGGGCTTCCTTGTGCTAGACTATTCCTACTGTATCATGACACCCATGTGATGCAGGATCCCTACAAACTGAGGGATCCCTTGTTCTAGGGTATTCCTCTGGTATCATGACACACATGTGATGCAGGATCCCTACAACATCAGGGCTCCCTTGTGATACAGTATCTCTATGGTATCATGACACCCATGTGATGCAGGATCCCTACAACATCAGGGCTCCCTTATGCTAGACTATTCCTATGGTAGGATGACACCCAGATGATGCAAGATCCTTTTAATATCAGGGCTCCTTTGTGCTAGACTATTCCTACAGTATCAGGGCACCCATGTGATGCAGGATCCCTCATGCTATACTATTTGTATAGTATCATGACACCCATCTGATGCAGGATCTCTGCAACATCAGGGCTCCCTTGTGCTAGACTATTCCCACTGTAACATGACACCCATGTGATGCAGGATCCCTATAACATTAGGGCTCCATTGTGCTAGATTATTCCTACAGTATCATGACACCCATGTGATGCAGGATCCCTACAACATCACGGCTCCCTTGTGCTAGAATATTCCTATAGTATTAGGGCACCCATGTGATGCAGCATCCCTACAACATCAGGGCTCACTTGTGTTAAGCTATTCCTACAGCATGAGGGCACCCATGTGATGCAGGGTCCCAGCAACATCAGGGCTCCCTTGTGATACAGTATCCCTAGAGTATCAGGGCACCCATGTGATGCAGGATCCCTACAACATCAGGGCTCCCTTGTGGTAGACTATTCCTACAGTATCATGACACCCATGTGATGCAGGATCCCTACAACACCAGGGCTCCCTCATGCTAGACTATTCCTATGGTATTATGACACCCATGTGATGCAGGAACCATACAACATCAGGGCTACCTTGTGATACAGTATCCCTAAAGTATCAGGGCTCCCATGTGATGCAGGATCTCTACAACATCAGGGCTTCCTTGTGATAGACTATTCCTATGGTATCATGATACCCATGTAATGCAGGATCCCTGCAAAATCAGGGCTCCCTTGTGCTACACTATTCCTATGGTATCATGATACCCATCTGATGCAGGATCCCTGCAAAATCAGGGCTCCTTTGTGCTAGTCTACTACTACAGTATCAGGAAACTCATGTGATGCAGGATCCCTACAACATCAGGGCTCACTTGTGCTAGACTATTTCTATGGTATCATGATACACATGTGATGAAGGATCCCTACAACATCAGGGCTCCTTTGTGTTAGACTATTCCTAGAGTATCAGGGCACACATGTGATGCAGGATCCCTACAACATCAGAGCTCCCTTGTGCTACACTATTCCTACTGTAGCAGGGCACCCATGTGATGCAGGATCCCTACAACATCAAGGCTTGCTTGTGCTAGACTAATCCTACAGTATCATGGCACCCATATGATGCAGAATGCCTAAAAAATCAGGACTCCCGTGTGCCAGACTGTTCCTACGGTATCATGACACCCATGTGATGCAGGATCCCTATAACATCACAGTTCCTTTGTTCTAGACTATTCTTACGGTATCATGGCACCCAGATGCAGGATCCCTACAAAATCAGGGCTCCCTTGCGACAGACTATTCCTACAGCATGAGGGAACCCATGTGATAGAGGATCCCTACAACATCAGGGCTACCTTGTGATACAGTATCCCTATTGTATCATGACACCCATGCGATGCAGGATCCCTACATCAGGGCTACCTTATGCTAGACTATTCTTACAGTATCATGATACCCATGTCCATATCCACCTCATACATTCAATCTCTCTTACAAAAACTTAAACCCACTACCCCCTCAGCAGACAAACTTCCTGCTGAATTCCTTCAAATAGCAGCTAAATCTATTGCCTACCCTGTTTCTATCCTAATAAATAGATCCATAAAAGAAAGTACTTTTCCAACTGTTTGGAAGATATCACATATAATACCCCTACACAAAGGAGGCAAATCCACTGACCTTTCTAACTATCGCCCTATAGCACTATTATCTCCACTAGCTAAAATCATGGAAAAATGTATACATAAACAACTACTTAACCATCTCCTTCAAAACAACCTACTAGCTAACACTCAACATGGATTTAGACCTTCACATAGTACTACTACTGCACTACTTTCCTTTACCAACACCATCAACTGTAACCGTAACAACAAACTAACCTCTTCTCTTTTTCTAGACCTGTCTAAAGCCTTCGACATGGTCAACCATACACTTCTTCTTCACATATTAAAATCCCTTGCCTTAGATTTCTCTTCCTTAACCTGGTTCTCATCCTATCTTGAAAACCGACAACAAGCAGTACTATGGAAAAATTCTCTATCTGCTCTACTACCCATCTCTCTAGGAGTACCTCAAGGATCTATACTAGGCCCACTCTTATTCTCTATCTTTATTAATGATCTTCAATCATCTATCCAAAACACTACCTGTATACAATATGCAGATGATTCCACCATTATTTGCACAGCCTCCACTCAATCTGAACTCCAGTCACTGACTCAATCTACCTTTTCTACCGTCGAACAGTGGTTCTCAAAAAGATGTCTACTACTCAACCCCAAGAAAACAAAACTTTTACTATTCTCACCTACCCACAAATCTTCTCAACTAAACTTTACTATTACTGCAAGTGACAACTCCCACATCTCCCCTGACTCCACTACCAAACTGCTTGGTGTCACTATTGATAATAATCTCAGCTATGATTATCACATCAATAACACTATAAAAGCAGTTAATAAAAGATCGGTTCACTGTACAGAATTAAACCCTTCCTTACTCCAGAAGCACGGACCACCTTAGCTCAATCACATCTTATCTCTACCCTTCTGTATGCTTCCTCCATTTACACTAACCTCTCTAAAAGCAACCTTAGGAAACTGTCTACATCCTACCACAACATAGCACGTTTTGCCACAGCATCTCAGTATAGAACACACCACTGTACAAACTTAAAACAGTTACACTGGTTGGAACTTCCTAATAAACTTATCTATCAACAACTAGTAGTAACACATAACATTCTATATCAACCATCTAAGACACCTGCTCTTAGTAACCTCTTGACCCCCTATAATAACTTGAAACAACTGCACTCCGCTGAAAAGCTACAAGTCAACACAACCAGGATCACAAATTCTGCAGGTAACTGCCTTTTCTCCAACTCTGTAGGCAAAATATGGAATAACCTCCCCTCACACATTACTGCTCTTGGCTCCTTACATCTTTTTAAAAAACAACTTTTTTTACATCTGACCAACTTCTGGCTTTGCTCTTGTACCAACCCAGACTAATCTACTTTATTCTTTTTACTATCAGAATTTCCTATTTCAAAACTATCTTTCTCTGGCAACACAAATGACATTACAACTGTATGACTGTACTATTTCTATTGCTCTCAAAAAAAAAAAAAAAAAAAAATTTTTGTCTGTTATAATTATGTATATACTTTTTAAAATGAGTAATTACCCTATTCTCACACAATAGTACTGTAAACAATTAATGCCTTTCTCAATACGTAGATAGTACTATATGTTTTGTATTACTTTATCTAAACTAATATGTATGCATTGTTGCCCACTGTCTGAGTTTCTCACATTTATTGTAATTGTTTAATCTCTATAACCTTATTTTAATCTGTGGAGCTTTTCTCCCCGGGCCTCCACTGAAAATGGAAATTATCCAGCTGGACTAGCCCGGTCAACAAATGTAAAATAAATAAATAAATAAATAAATGTGATGCAGGATCCCTACAATATCAGGGCTCCCTTGTGCTAGACTATTTCTACAGCATCAGGGCACCCATGTGATGCAGGATCGCTACCACATCAGCGTTCTTTTGTGCTAGACTATTCCTATAGTGTAATGACACCCATGTGATGCAGGATCCCTAAAACATCACTGCTCCCTTATGCTAGACTATTCTTATGGTATCATGACACCCATCTGATGCAGGATCCCTACAACATCAGGGCTCCCTTGTGCTAGACTATTCCTCTAGTATCAGGACACCCATGTGATACAGGATACCTACAACATCAGAGTTCCCTTGTGCCACACTATTCCTCCAGTATCACGGCACCCATGTGATGCAGGATCCCTACAACATCAGGGCTCGCTTGTGCCAGACTATTCCTACAGTATGAGGGGATCCATGTGATGCAGGATCCCTACAACTTCAGGGCTCCCATGTGATATAGTATCCCTACATAGTATGATGGCTCCCATGTGATGCAGGAGCCCTATAACAGCAGGGATCCCTTGTTTAGACTATTCCTGCAGTATCAGGGTTCCCATGTTATGCAGGATCCCCACAACATTAGGGCTCCATTGTGATAGACTATTCCTACAGTATTAGGGCACCCATGTTATGCAGGATCCCTACAACATCTGGGCTCCCTTGTGCTAGACTATTCCTCCAGTATAAGGGCACCCATGTGATGCAGGATCCCTACAACATCAGGGCTTCCTTGTGCCAGACTATTCCTCCTGTATCATGACACCCATGTGATGTAGGATCCCTACATCATCAGGGCTCCCTCGTGCTAGACTATTCCTACAGTATCATGACACACATGTGATGCAGGATCCCTACAACATCAGGGCTATCCTGTGCTAAACTATTGCTAGAATATTCCTACAGTATGAGGGCACCCATGGGATGCCAGATCTCTACACCAGGGCTCCCTTGCGCTAGACAATTCCCACAGTACGAGGTAACCCATGTGATGCAGGCTCCATACAACATTAGGGCTCCCTTCTGATACAGTAAGCCTACAGTATCAGGGCTCCCATTTGAGGCAAGATCCCTACAACATCAGGGCTCCCTTGGGCTAGACTATTCATACAGTATCAGGGCACTCATGTGATGCAGGATCCTTCAACATCAGGGCTCCCTTGTGCAAGACTATTCCTATGGTATCATGACACCCATGTGATGCAGGATCCGTACAACATCAGGACTCCCTTGTGATAGACTATTCTTTCAGTATCAGGCACCAATGTGATGTAGGATCCCGACAATATCAGAGCTCCCTTGTGCGGGACTATTTCTACAGTATCTTGACACCCATGTGATGCAGGTTCCCTAGAATATCAGGGCTCCCTTGTGATACAGTATCCCTACAGTATCACGGCTTCCATGTGATGCAGGATCCCTACAACATCAGGGCTCCCTTGTGCTAGACTATTCCTACAGTATCAGGGCAATCATGTGATGCAGGATCCATACAACATCAGGGCTCACTTGTGCTAGACTATTCCAAAGGTATCATGACACCCATGTGATGCAGGATCCCTACAACATCAGGCCTCCCTTGTGATATAGTATACCTATGGTACCATGATACCCACGTGATGCAGGATCCCTACAACATCAGGGCTTCCTTGTGCTAGACTATTCCAAAGGTATCATGACACCCATGTGATGGAGGATCCCTACAACATCAGGTCTCCCTTACCCTAGACTATTCCCACGGTATGATGACACCCAGTTGATGCAGGATCCTTACAATATCAGGGCTCATTTGTGCTAGACTATTCCTACAATATCAGGGCACCCATGTGATGCAGGATCCCTCATGCTATACTATTTGTATAGTATCATGACACCCATCTGATGCAGGATCTCTACAACATCAGGGCTCCCTTGTGCTAGACTATTCCCACTGTAACATGACACCCATGTGATGCAGGATCCCTATAACATTAGGGCTCCATTGTGCTAGATTATTCCTACAGTATCATGACACCCATGTGATGCAGGATCCCTACCACATCACGGCTCCCTTGAGTTAGAATATTCCTATAGTATCAGGGCACCCATGTGATGCAGCATCCCTACAACATCAGGGCTCACTTGTGCTAAGCTATTCCTACAGCATGAGGGCACCCATGTGATGCAGGGTCCCAACAACATCAGGGCTCCCTTGTGATACAGTATGCCTACAGTATCAGGGCTCCCACGTGAGGCAGGAGCATTATAACATCAGAAATCCCTTGTGTAGACTATTCCTACAGTATCAAGGAACCCATGTGATACAGGATCCCTAGAACATCAGGGCTCCCTTGTGCTAGACAATTCCTACAGTATCATGACACCCATGTGGTACAGGATCCCTACAACCATCAGGGCTCCCTTGTGGTAGACTATTCCTATGGTATCTTGACACCCATGTGATGCAGGATCCCTACAACATTAAGCCTCCCTTGTGATAAACTATTCCTATGGTATTATGACACCCATGTGATGCAGGAACCATACAACATCAGGGCTCCATTGTGGTAGACTATTCCTACAATATCATGACACCCATGTGATGCAGGATCCCTAAATATCAGGGCTCCCTTGTGCAAGACTATTCCTACGGTATCATGACACCCATGTGATGCAGGAACCCTACAATATCAGGGCTCCCTTCTGCTAGACTATTCCTATGGTATCATGACACCCATGTGATGCAGGAACCCTACAACATCAGGGCTCCCTTGTGCTACACTATTTCTAAGGTATCATGACACCCATGTGATGCAGGTTCCCTACAACATCAGGGCTTCCCTGTGCTAGACTACTCCTACGGTATCATGGTACCCATGTGATGCAGGATTCCTAGAACATCAGAGGTCCTTTGTGCTAGACTATTCCTACAGTATCAGGGAACCCATGTGATGCAGGATCCCTAAAACATCAGGGCTCCCTTGTGCTAGACTATTCCTACGGTATCATGCCACCCATGTGATGCAGGATCCCTAGAACATCAGGGCTCCTTATGCTAGACTATTCCTATGGTATCATGAAACCCATGTGATGCAGGATCCTTACAACATCAGGGCTCTCTTGTGCTTGACTATACCTACAGTATCAGGGCAACCATGTGATGCAGGAGCCGTACAGCAGGACTCCCTTGTGATAGACTATTCCTACGATATCATGACACACATGTGATACAGGATCCGTACAAAATCAGGGTCCCTTGTGCTAGACTATTCTTACGCTATCATGACACCCATGTGATGCAGAATCCCTACAATATCAATGCTTCCTTGTGCTAGACTATTCCTACCGTATCATGATACCCATGTGATGCAGGATCCCTATAACATCAGGGCTCCTTTGTGCTAGACTATTCCTACAGTATCAGGGCACCCATGTGATGCAGGATCCGTACAACATCAGGGCTCCCTTGTGCTAGACTATTCCTACAGTATCATGACACCTGTGTGATGCAGGATCCATACAACATCAGGGCTCCCTTGTGCTAGACTATTCCTACCGTATCAGGGCAACCATGTGATGCAGGATCCGTACAACATCAGGGCTCCCTTGTGCTAGACTATTCCTACAGTATCAGGGCACCCATGGAATGCAGGATCCCTACAAACTTTGAGCTCCCTTGTGCTAGACTATTCCTATGGTATTATGACACCCATGTGATGCAGGATCCCTACAAGAATAGGGTTCCCATGTGCTAGACTATTCCTACGGTATCTTGAGACCCATGTGAAGCAGGATCCCTACAAAATCAGGACTCCCTTGTGATAGACTATTTCTACGGTATCATGACACCCATCTGATGCAGGATCCCTACAACATCAATGCTTCCTTGTGCTAGTTTTTTCCTACCGTATCATGATACCCATGTGATGCAGGATCCCTATAACATCAAGGATCCTTTGTGGTAGACTATTCCTGCAGTATCAGGGCACCCATGTGATGCAGGATCCCTACAACATCAGGGCTCCCTTGTGCTAGACAATTCCTACGGTATCATGACACCCATGTGATACAGGATCCATACATCATCAGGGCTCCCTTGTGCTAGACTATTCCTACAGTATCAGGGCACCCATGTGATACAGGATCCATACATCATCAGGGCTCCCTTGTGCTAGACTATTCCTACGGTATCATGACACCCATGTGACGTAGGATCCCAACAACATTAGGGCTCCCTTGTGCTAGACTATTCCTACAGTATCAGGGCAACCATGTGATGCAGGACCCCTACAACATCAGGGCTTCCTTGTAATACAGTATCCCTACAGTATCAAGGCACCCATGTGATGCAGGATCCCTACAACATCAGGGCTCCATTGTGCTAGACTATTCCTACAGCATTAGGGCACCCGTGTGATGCAGGATCCCTCCAACATCAGGGGTCCCTTGTGCTAGATTGTTCCTACAGTGTCAGGGCACCCATGTGATGCAGGATCCCTACAAAATTTGAGCTCCCTTGTGCTAGACTATTCCTATGGTATTATGTCACCCATGTGATGCAGGATCCCTAATACATCAGGGTTCCCTTGAGCTAGACTATTCCTATGGTATCAGGGCACCCATGTGATGCAGGATCCATACAATATCAGGGCTCTCTTGTGCTAAACATTTCCTAGAGTATGTGGGCACCCATGTGATGCAGGGTCCCTACAACATCAGGGCTTCCTTGTGATACAGTATGCCTACAGTATCAGGGCTCCCAAGTGAGGCAGGAGTCCTATAACATCAGGGCTCTCTTGTATAGACTATTCCTACAGTATCAGGGCAACCATGTGAGACAGGATCCCTACAACATCAGGGCTCCCTTGTGCTAGACTATTTCTATGGTATCATGACTCCCCATGTGATGCAGGATCCTTACAGCATCAGGGCTCCCTTGTGCTGGACTATTCCTATAGTATCAGGGCACCCATGTGATGCAGGAGCCCTACATCAGGGCTCCCCTGTGCTGGACTATTCCTACAGTATTAGGGCACCCATGTGATGCAGGAGCCCTACATCAGGGCTCCCTTGTGCTGGACTATTTCAACGGTATCTTGACTCCCATGTAATGCAGGATCCCTACAAAATCAGGGCCCCCTTGTGATTTAGTATCCCTACAGTATCAGGGCTCCCTTGTGCTAGACTATTCCTACGGTATCATGACACCCGTGTGATGCAGGATCCATACAACATCAGGGCTCCCTTGTGCTAGACTATTCCTACGGTATCATGACATCCGTGTGATGCAGGATCCATACAAAATCAGGGCTCCCTTGTGCTAGACTATTCCTAGGGTATCATGACACCCATGTGACGTAGGATCCCAACAACATCAGGGCTCCCTTGTGCTAGACTATTCCTACCGTATCAGGGCAACCATGTGATGCAGGATCCGTACAACATCAGGGCCCCCTTGTGCTAGACTATTCCTACAGTATCAGGACACCCATGGAATGCAGGATCCCTACAAAATGTGAGCTCCCTTGTACTAGACTATTCCTATGGTATTATGACACCCATGTGATGCAGGATCCCTAGAAGAACAGGGTTCCTTTGTGGTAGACTATTCCTACGGTATCTTCAGACCCATGTGATGCAGGATCCCTACAACATCAGGACTCCCTTGTGATAAACTATTCCTACGGTATCATGACACCCATCTGATGCAGGAACCCTACATCAATGCTTCCTTGTGCTAGTTTTTTCCTGCCGTATCATGATACCCAACTGATGCAGGATCCCTATAACATCAGGGATCCCTTGTGGTAGACTATTACTACGGTATCAAGGCACCCAAGTGATGCAGGATCCCTACAACATCAGGGCTCCCTTGTGCTAGACTATTCCTACATTATCAGGGCACCCATGTAATGCAGGATCCCTACAACATTTGAGCTCCCTTGTGCTAGACTATTCCTATGGTATTATGTCACCTATGTGATGCAGGGTCCCTACAACATCAGGGCTCCCTTGTGCTAGACTATTCCTACAGTATCAGGGCAACCATGTAATGTAGGGTCCCTACAACATCAGGGCTTCCTTGTCATACAGTATGCCTACAGTACCATGACACCCATGTGATGCAGGATCCCTACAACATCAGGGCTCCCTTGTGCTAAACTATTCCTACAGTACGTGGGCACCCATGTGATGCAGGATCCCAACAACATCAGGGCTCACTTGTGCTAGACTATTCCAAAGGTATCATGACACCCATGTGATGCAGGATCACTACAACATCAGGGCTCCCTTATTATATAGTATACCTATGGTACCATGATACCCACGTGATGCAGGATCCCTACAACATCAGGGCTTCCTTGTGCTAGACTATTCCAAAGGTATCATGACACCCATGTGATGGAGGATCCCTACAACATCAGGTCTCCCTTACCCTAGACTATTCCCACGGTATGATGACACCCAGTTGATGCAGGATCCCTACAATATCAGGGCTCATTTGTGCTAGACTATTCCTACAATATCAGGGCACCCATGTGATGCAGGATCCCTCATGCTATACTATTTGTATAGTATCATGACACCCATCTGATGCAGGATCTCTACAACATCAGGGCTCCCTTGTGCTAGACTATTCCCACTGTAACATGACACCCATGTGATGCAGGATCCCTATAACATTAGGGCTCCATTGTGCTAGATTATTCCTACAGTATCATGACACACATGTGATGCAGCATCCCTACAACATCAGGGCTCACTTGTGCTAAGCTATTCCTACAGCATGAGGGCACCCATGTGATGCAGGGTCCCAACAACATCAGGGCTCCCTTGTGATACAGTATGCCTACAGTATCAGGGCTCCCATGTGAGGCAGGAGCATTATAACATCAGAACTCCCTTGTGTAGACTATTCCTACAGTATCAAGGAACCCATGTGATACAGGATCCCTACAACATCAGGGCTCCCTTGTGCTAGACTATTCCTATGGTATCAAGGAACCCATGTGATACAGGATCCCTAGAACATCAGGGCTCCTTTGTGCTAGACAATTCCTACAGTATCATGACACCCATGTGGTACAGGATCCCTACAACCATCAGGGCTCCCTTGTGGTAGACTATTCCTATGGTGTCTTGACACCCATGTGATGCAGGATCCCTACAACATTAGGCCTCCCTTGTGATAAACTATTCCTATGGTATTATGACACCCATGTGATGCAGGAACCATACAACATCAGGGCTCCATTGTGGTAGACTATTCTTACAGTATCACGGCAGCCATGTGATGCAGAATCCCTACAACATCAGGGCTCCCTTGTGCTAGACAATTCCTACAGTATCATGACACCCATGTGATGCAGGATCCCTAAATATCAGGGCTCCCTTCTGCTAGACTATTCCTATGGTATCATGACACCCATGTGATGCAGGAACCCTACAACATCAGGGCTCCCTTGTGCTAGGCTATTCCTAAGGTATCATGACACCCATGTGATGCAGGTTCCCTACAACATCAGGGCTTCCCTGTGCTAGACTACTCCTACGGTATCATGGTACCCATGTGATGCAGGATTCCTACAACATCAGAGCTCCTTTGTGCTAGACTATTCCTACAGTATCAGGGAACCCATGTGATGCAGGATCCCTAAAACATCAGGGCTCCCTTGTGCTAGACTATTCCTACGGTATCATGCCACCCATGTGATGCAGGATCCCTAGAACATCAGGGCTCCTTATGCTAGACTATTCCTATGGTATCATGAAACCCATGTGATGCAGGATCCTTACAACATCAGGGCTCTCTTGTGCTTGACTGTACCTACAGTATCAGGGCAACCATGTGATGCAGGAGCCGTACAGCAGGACTCCCTTGTGATAGACTATTCCTACGATATCATGACACACATGTGATACAGGATCTGTACAAAATCAGGGTCCCTTGTGCTAGACTATTCTTACGCTATCATGACACCCATGTGATGCAGAATCCCTACAATATCAATGCCTCCTTGTGCTAGACTATTCCTACCATATCATGATACCCATGTGATGCGGGATCCCTATAACATCAGGGCTCCTTTGTGCTAGACTATTCCTACAGTATCAGGGCACCCATGTGATGCAGGAACCCTACAACATCAGGGCTCCCTTGTGCTAGACTATTCCTAAGGTATCATGACACCCATGTGATGCAGGTTCCCTACAACATCAGGGCTTCCCTGTGCTAGACTACTCCTACGGTATCATGGTACCCATGTGATGCAGGATCCCTATAACATCAGGGCTCCCTTGTGCTAGACTATTCCTACGGTATCATGCCACCCATGTGATGCAGGATCCCTAGAACATCAGGGCTCCTTATGCTAGACTATTACTATGGTATCATAAAACCCATGTGATGCAGGATCCTTACAACGTCAGGGCTCTCTTGTGCTTGACTGTACCTACAGTATCAGGGCAACCATGTGATGCAGGAGCATTAGCAGGACTCCCTTGTGATAGACTATTCCTACGATATCATGACACACATGTGATACAGGATCCGTACAAAATCAGGGTCCCTTGTGCTAGACTATTCTTACGCTATCATGACACCCATGTGATGCAGAATCCCTACAATATCAATGCTTCCTTGTGCTAGACTATTCCTACCGTATCATGATACCCATGTGATGCAGGATCCCTATAACATCAGGGCTCCCTTGTGCTAGACTATTCCTACAGTATCATGACACCTGTGTGATGCAGGATCCATACAACATCAGGGCTCCCTTGTGCTAGACTATTCCTACAGTATCAGGGCACCCATGGAATGCAGGATCCCTACAAACTTTGAGCTCCCTTGTGCTAGACTATTCCTATGGTATTATGTCACCTATGTGATGCAGGGTCCCTACAACATCAGGGCTCCCTTGTGCTAGACTATTCCTACAGTATCAGGGCAACCATGTAATGTAGGGTCCCTACAACATCAGGGCTTCCTTGTCATACAGTATGCCTACAGTACCATGACACCCATGTGATGCAGGATCCCTACAACATCAGGGCTCCCTTGTGCTAAACTATTCCTACAGTACGTGGGCACCCATGTGATGCAGGATCCCAACAACATCAGGGCTCACTTGTGCTAGACTATTCCAAAGGTATCATGACACCCATGTGATGCAGGATCACTACAACATCAGGGCTCCCTTATTATATAGTATACCTATGGTACCATGATACCCACGTGATGCAGGATCCCTACAACATCAGGGCTTCCTTGTGCTAGACTATTCCAAAGGTATCATGACACCCATGTGATGGAGGATCCCTACAACATCAGGTCTCCCTTACCCTAGACTATTCCCACGGTATGATGACACCCAGTTGATGCAGGATCCCTACAATATCAGGGCTCATTTGTGCTAGACTATTCCTACAATATCAGGGCACCCATGTGATGCAGGATCCCTCATGCTATACTATTTGTATAGTATCATGACACCCATCTGATGCAGGATCTCTACAACATCAGGGCTCCCTTGTGCTAGACTATTCCCACTGTAACATGACACCCATGTGATGCAGGATCCCTATAACATTAGGGCTCCATTGTGCTAGATTATTCCTACAGTATCATGACACACATGTGATGCAGGATCCCTACCACATCACGGCTCCCTTGAGTTAGAATATTCCTATAGTATCAGGGCGCCCATGTGATGCAGCATCCCTACAACATCAGGGCTCACTTGTGCTAAGCTATTCCTACAGCATGAGGGCACCCATGTGATGCAGGGTCCCAACAACATCAGGGCTCCCTTGTGATACAGTATGCCTACAGTATCAGGGCTCCCGTGTGAGGCAGGAGCATTATAACATCAGAACTCCCTTGTGTAGACTATTCCTACAGTATCAAGGAACCCATGTGATACAGGATCCCTACAACATCAGGGCTCCCTTGTGCTAGACTATTCCTATGGTATCAAGGAACCCATGTGATACAAGATCCCTAGAACATCAGGGCTCCTTTGTGCTAGACAATTCCTACAGTATCATGACACCCATGTGGTACAGGATCCCTACAACCATCAGGGCTCCCTTGTGGTAGACTATTCCTATGGTGTCTTGACACCCATGTGATGCAGGATCCCTACAACATTAGGCCTCCCTTGTGATAAACTATTCCTATGGTATTATGACACCCATGTGATGCAGGAACCATACAACATCAGGGCTCCATTGTGGTAGACTATTCTTACAGTATCACGGCAGCCATGTGATGCAGAATCCCTACAACATCAGGGCTCCCTTGTGCTAGACAATTCCTACAGTATCATGACACCCATGTGATGCAGGATCCCTAAATATCAGGGCTCCCTTCTGCTAGACTATTCCTATGGTATCATGACACCCATGTGATGCAGGAACCCTACAACATCAGGGCTCCCTTGTGCTAGGCTATTCCTAAGGTATCATGACACCCATGTGATGCAGGTTCCCTACAACATCAGGGCTTCCCTGTGCTAGACTACTCCTACGGTATCATGGTACCCATGTGATGCAGGATTCCTACAACATCAGAGCTCCTTTGTGCTAGACTATTCCTACAGTATCAGGGAACCCATGTGATGCAGGATCCCTAAAACATCAGGGCTCCCTTGTGCTGGTCTATTCCTACGGTATCATGCCACCCATGTGATGCAGGATCCCTAGAACATCAGGGCTCCTTATGCTAGACTATTCCTATGGTATCATGAAACCCATGTGATGCAGGATCCTTACAACATCAGGGCTCTCTTGTGCTTGACTGTACCTACAGTATCAGGGCAACCATGTGATGCAGGAGCCGTACAGCAGGACTCCCTTGTGATAGACTATTCCTACGATATCATGACACACATGTGATACAGGATCTGTACAAAATCAGGGTCCCTTGTGCTAGACTTTTCTTACGCTATCATGACACCCATGTGATGCAGAATCCCTACAATATCAATGCCTCCTTGTGCTAGACTATTCCTACCATATCATGATACCCATGTGATGCGGGATCCCTATAACATCAGGGCTCCTTTGTGCTAGACTATTCCTACAGTATCAGGGCACCCATGTGATGCAGGAACCCTACAACATCAGGGCTCCCTTGTGCTAGACTATTCCTAAGGTATCATGACACCCATGTGATGCAGGTTCCCTACAACATCAGGGCTTCCCTGTGCTAGACTACTCCTACGGTATCATGGTACCCATGTGATGCAGGATCCCTATAACATCAGGGCTCCCTTGTGCTAGACTATTCCTACGGTATCATGCCACCCATGTGATGCAGGATCCCTAGAACATCAGGGCTCCTTATGCTAGACTATTACTATGGTATCATAAAACCCATGTGATGCAGGATCCTTACAACGTCAGGGCTCTCTTGTGCTTGACTGTACCTACAGTATCAGGGCAACCATGTGATGCAGGAGCCGTACAGCAGGACTCCCTTGTGATAGACTATTCCTACGATATCATGACACACATGTGATACAGGATCCGTACAAAATCAGGGTCCCTTGTGCTAGACTATTCTTACGCTATCATGACACCCATGTGATGCAGAATCCCTACAATATCAATGCTTCCTTGTGCTAGACTATTCCTACCGTATCATGATACCCATGTGATGCAGGATCCCTATAACATCAGGGCTCCCTTGTGCTAGACTATTCCTACAGTATCATGACACCTGTGTGATGCAGGATCCATACAACATCAGGGCTCCCTTGTGCTAGACTATTCCTACAGTATCAGGGCACCCATGGAATGCAGGATCCCTACAAACTTTGAGCTCCCTTGTGCTAAACTATTCCTATGGTATTAAGACACCCATGTGATGCAGGATCCCTACAAGAATAGGGTTCCCTTGTGCTAGACTATTCCTACGGTATCTTGAGACCCATGTGAAGCAGGATCCCTACAAAATCAGGACTCCCTTGTGATAGACTATTCCTACGGTATCATGACACCCATCTGATGCAGGATCCCTACAACATCAATGCTTCCTTGTGCTAGTTTTTTCCTACCGTATCATGATACCCATGTGATGCAGGATCCCTATAACATCAAGGATCCTTTGTGGTAGACTATTCCTGCAGTATCAGGGCACCCATGTGATGCAGGATCCCTACAACATCAGGGCTCCCTTGTGCTAGACAATTCCTACGGTATCATGACACCCATGTGATACAGGATCCATACATCATCAGGGCTCCCTTGTGCTAGACTATTCCTACGGTATCATGACACCCATGTGACGTAGGATCCCAACAACATCAGGGCTCCCTTGTGCTAGACTATTCCTACAGTATCAGGGCAACCATGTGATGCAGGACCCCTACAACATCAGGGCTCCCTTGTGATACAGTATCCCTACAGTATCAAGGCACCCATGTGATGCAGGATCCCTACAACATCAGGGCTCCATTGTGCTAGACTATTCCTACAGCATCAGGGCACCCATGTGATGCAGGATCCCTGCAACATCATGGGTCCCTTATGCTAGACTATTCCTACAGTATCAGGGCACCCATGTGATGCAGGATCCCTACAATATCAGGGCTCTCTTGTGCTAAACTATTCCTACAGTATGTGGGCACCCATGTGATGCAGGGTCCCTACAACATCAGGGCTTCCTTGTGATACAGTATGCCTACAGTATCATGACACCCATGTGATGCAGGATCCCTACAACATCAGGGCTCCCTTGTGCTAGACTATTGCTATGGTATCATGACACCAATGTGATGCAGTATCCATACAACATCAGGGCTCCCTTGTGGTAGAGTATTCTTACGGTATCTTGAGACCCATGTGATGCAGGATCCCTACAACATCAGGACTCCCTTGGGCTAGACTATTCCTGCAGTATCAGGGCATCCATGTGATGCAGGATCCCTACAACATCAGGTCTCCCTTGTGCTAGACTATTCCTATGGTATCATGACACCCATATGATGGAGGATCCCTGTAACATCAGGGTCCTTTGTGCTAGACTAGTCCCACAGTATCAGGACACCCATGTGATGCAGGATCCATATAACATCAGGGCTCCCTTGTGCTAGACTATTCCTACTTTAGCATGACGCCCATGTGATGTAGCATCCCTGCAACATCAGGGCTCCCTTGTGCTAGACTATTCCTACAGTATCAGGGCAACCATGTGATGGAGGATCCCCACAACATCAGGGCTCCCTTGTGATACAGTATCCCTAGAGTATCAGGGCACCCATGTGATGCAGGTTCCCTACAACATCAAGGCTCCCTTGTGCTAGACTACTCCTACAGTATCATGACACCCATGTGATGCAGGATCCCTACAACATCAGGGTTCCTTGTGCTAGACTATTCCTATGGTATCATGATACCCATGTGATGCAGGATCCCTAAAACATCAGGGCTCCCTTGTGCTAGACTATCCCTGCATTATCAGGGAACCCATGTGATACAGGATACCTACAACATCAGGGCTCCCATGTGCTAGACTATTCTTATGGTATCAGGGCACGCGTGTGATGCAGAACCTCTACAACATCAGTGCTCCCTTGTGCTAGACTATTTGTGATGCAGGATCCCTACAACATCAGGGCTCCCTTGTGCTAGACTATTCCTACGGTATCATGACTTCCATGTGATGCAGGATCCCTACAACATCAGAGCTCCCTTGTACTAGACTACTCCTACAGTATCAGAGGACTTGTGATGCAGGATCCCTAAAACATCAGGGCTCCCTTGTGCTACAGTATTGCTACGGTATCATGACACCCATTTGATGAAGGATCCCCACCACATCAGGGCTCCCTTGTGTTACAGTATCCCTACAGTATCAGGGTACCCATGTGATGCAGGATCCCTACATCAGGGCTCCCTTGTGCAACCTAGACTATTCATACAGTATCATGACACTCATGTGATTCATGATCCCTACATCAGGGCTCCCTTGTGATACAGTATCCCTACAGTATCATGGCACCCATATGATGCAGGATCCCTACAACATCAGTGCTCCCTTGTGCTAGACTATTCCTATGGTATCGTGACACCCATGTGATGCAGGATCCCTACAACATCAGGACTCCCTTGTGATAGACTATTCCTACGGTATCATGACACCCATGTGATGCAGGATCCCTACAACATCAGGTCTCCCTTGTGCTAGACTATTCCTATGGTATCATGATACCCATGTGATGGAAGATCCCTATAACATCAGGGCTCCTTTGTGCTAGACAAGCCCTACAGTATCAGGACACCCATGTGATGCAGGATCCCTACAACATCAGGTTTCCCTTTTGCTAGACTATTCCTATGGTATCATGACACCCATGTGATGCAGGATCCATATATCAGGGCTTCCTTGTGCTAGACTATTCCTACGGTATCATGACACCCATGTGATGTAGGATCCCTGTAACATCAGGGCTCCCTTGTGTTAAACTATTCCTACAGTATCAGGGCAACCATGTGATGCAGGATCCCTACAACATCAGGGCTCCCTTTTGATACAGTATCCCTAGAGTATCAGGGCAGCCATGTGATGCAGGATCCCTACAACATCAAGGTTCCCTTGTGCTAGACTATTCCTACAGTATCAAGACACCCATGTGATGCAGGATACCTACAACATCAGGGTTCCTTGTGCTAGACTATTCCTATGGTATCATGATACCCATGTGATTCACGATCCCTAAAACATCAGGGCTCCTTTGTGCTAGACTATTCCTGCATTATCAGGGCACCCATGTGATACATGATCACTACAACATCACGGCTCCCTTGTGCTGGACTATTCTTACGGTATCAGGGCATGCGTGTGATGCAGAACCTCTACAACATCAGTGCTCCCTTGTGCTAGACTATTTGTGATGCAGGATCCCTACAACATCAGGGCTCCCTTGTGCTAGACTATTCCTATGGTATCATGACTTCCATGTGATGCAGGATCCCTACAACATCAGGGTTCCTTGTGCTAGACTATTCCTATGGTATCATGATACCCATGTGATGCAGGATCCCTACATCAGGGCTCCCTTGTGCTAGACTATTCCTGCATTATCAGGGCACCCATGTGATACAGGATCCCTACAACATCAGGGCTCCCTTGTGCTAGCTAGACTATTCATACAGTATCATGACACCCATGTGATTCATGATCCCTACAACATCATGGCTCCCTTGTGATACAGTATCCCTACAGTATCATGGCACCCATATGATGCAGGATCCCTACAACATCAGTGCTCCCTTGTGCTAGACTATTCCTATGGTATCATGACACCAATGTGATGCAGGATCCCTACAACATCAGGGCTCCCTTGGGCTTGTCTATTCCTGCAGTATCAGGGCATCCATGTGATGCAGGATCCCTACAACATCAGGGCTCCCTTGTGCTACACTATTCCTACGGTACCATGACATCCATGTGATGCAGGATCCCTACAACATCAGGGCTCCCTTGTGCCGGACTATTCCTACGATATCATGACACCCATGTGATGCAGGATCCCTACAACATCAGGTCTCCCTTGTGCTAGACTATTCCTATGGTATCATGATACCCATGTGATGGAGGATCCCTATAACATCAGGGCTCCTTTGTGCTAGACAAGTCCTACAGTATCAGGACGCCCATGTGATGCAGGATCCCTACAACATCAGGTCTCCCTTTTGCTAGACTATTCCTATGGTATCATGATACCCATGTGATGCAGGATCCATACATCAGGGCTCCCTTGTGCTAGACTATTCCTACGGTATCATGACACCCATGTGATGTAGGATCCCTGCAACATCAGGGCTCATTTGTGCTAAACTATTCCTACAGTATAAGGGCAACCATGTGATGCAGGATCCCTACAACATCAGGGCTCCCTTGTGATACAGTATCCCTAGAGTATCAGGGAACCCATGTGATGCAGGATCCCTACAACATCAAGGCTCCCTTGTGCTAGACTATTCCTACAGTATCAAGACACCCATGTGATGCAGGATCCCTACAACATCACGGTTCCTTGTGCTAGACTATTCCTATGGTATCATGACACCCATGTGATGCAGGATCCCTACAACATCACGGCTCCCCTGTGCTAGACCATTCTTACGGTATCAGGGCACGCGTGTGATGCAGAACCTCTACAACATCAGTGCTCCCTTGTGCTAGACTATTCCTACGGTATCATGACTTCCATGTGATGCAGGATCCCTACAACATCAGGGCTCCCTTGTACTAGACTACTCCTACAGTATCAGAGGACCCATGTGATGCAGTATTGCTACGGTATCATGACACCCATTTGATGAAGGATCCCTACGACATCAGGGCTCCCTTGTGATATAGTATCCCTACAGTATCAGGGTACCCATATGATGCAGGATCCCTACATCAGGGCTCCCTTGTGCTAGCTAGACTATTCATACAGTATCATGGCACCCATGTGATTCATGATCCCTATAACATCAGGTCTCCCTTGTGATACAGTATCCCTACAGTATCATGGCACCCATATGATGCAGGATCCCTACAACATCAGTGCTCCCTTGTGCTAGACTATTCCTGAGATATCATGACACCCATGTGATGCAGGATCCCTACAACATCAGGGTTCCCTTGTGATACAGTATCCCTACAGTATCTGGGCTCCCATGTGATGCAGGAGCCCTATAACATCAGGGCTGCATTTGGTAAAGTATCTGTACAACACTGGGACAGCCCGATGGTACAGTGTGCCTAATGAGGGTTCATCGGGGCTGTGATACTATACAGTGATATTTGGTCTAGAAAACTGTTCAAAAGTAATATTTAAAACAGGAAAGTTGCAGTACCAAGAAAATATCAGTTTAGGACAGGAATGTGATATAAAGGAACTCGAACAGGAAGGAGTGTATAAATATTTGGGAACTGATGAAGGATCAGTAATAAAACATGAACAATCATGAATAAAAAACAGTAAGGAATATTTCAGAAGACTAAAAGTAATACTGAAAAACACTTAAGAAGACTAAAAGTAATACTGAAAACAGCCCTGATATCAAGCAATAAACTGCAAGCTATATCTTCCTGTTTTAGCATACAGTTTTGGTGTGCTTCACCTGCTCCAAAAGTAGTGGATCAGTTGGACATTAAAACAAGAAAAATGCTCCACAATTATCAAATGATATATAAAAATCAGTGTATACCAAGATTATATACCTCGCACTCTGAAGGAGGTATGGGTCACCTTGAAATTGATTATAAGTACAGATCTGTGATTGTGGGGCTGCTTACATATCTGCTGACCTCGTTGGATCCAAACATAGTCAGCGTTTTACAAGCTGAGAAGAGGAAGTCTAAGATGACCTCTCTGCTTAATTTAACAGAAGCATTCAGGTTGCAAGAATGGAAACCAAACCAGAGGCAGACATAAATCAGGCAGCAACTCAATTATCAAAAAAAAAAAAAGAAAAAATATAAGGAGAATGATTGATCAGATGAGATGGAAAGAAATTTGGAAAATCCATAAATATAGTGGCAGCTACATATATCTCCTGGAACCTCATGATTTGATTCATGAATGGTTAAGTACAAGTGAGGTGAAACCAAAAGATGAAAGCTTAATAACGGCAGCAGAGGATAGTGGACAATGTACAAGTTGGTTTACAAAGTCCACTGAACATGTAGGAGAACTTGACAAATGCAGGTTCTATAAAATAGAACTATAAGTATTCACACATCTTGTTGCTGGGTGTGATACACTAATTGCAGAGAGCCTGTATACTGAAAGAAATAATAATGTGGCAAGACTGTTCCACTGGGAATTGTGAAAACATTACAATATTGAAGTAGCTGAGAAGCATTGGAAACATGACCCACAAAGCATTATAGAGACTGATGAAGTTTATATCACATGGGATCACCCATTACCAACAGTTCAAAAAATAGATGTGAGAAAAACAGATATAGCAGTCCATGAAAAGAAGACAAAAGTAGCATTGATTATTGAAATTGCTACACACAGTGACTACAGTGTCTTATGTACAGAGACACAGAGTCATAAAATACCAGGATTTGCAGGCAGAAACAGCAGCAATTTGGAAAGAAGATACCCAGACAGTTCCATTACTAGTAGGAGCACTGGGTCTCTTAAAAATAATTTACAGTCATATTTAGATATGCTACTGATATATGACACTCCATATGAATTACAGAAGGAATCAGTTCTGGGCTCATTATAGTTTTCAAGAAGAGCAATTTTGGCTAACATCAGAGATTGAAAAAATACTAATTTCATGAACTTCAACTGCACCCTGAATTAGGAATGGGCCCATTCTTGTCATGGTATTAGAAACCCAAAGGATGTGGAGAATAAACCAATACAGTACACGGACACAAAATTTGATGCAGGAAAGAATAAGGATTATTCCTACATCTTCACATCTCCCATGTGATGCAGTATTCCTACATCATCACTTCTCCCATGTGATGCAGCATTCCTTCATCATCACATCTCCCATATGATGTAGCATTCCTACATCATTACATCTCCTATGTGATGCAGTATTCCTACATTAATGCATCTCCCAAGTGATGCAGTATTCCTACATCATCGCATCTCCCATGTGATGCAGTATTCCTACATCATCGCATGTCCCACGTGATGCAGTATTCCTACATCATCGCATCTCCCATGTGATGCAATATTCCTACATCATCGCATCTTCCATGTGATGCAGTATTCCTACATCATCGCATCTCCCATGTGATACAGTATTCCTACATCATCGCTTCACCCATGTGATGCAGTATTCCTACATCATCACATCTCCCAAGTGATTCAGCATTCCTTCATCACATCTCCCATGTGATGCAGCATTCCTACATCAACGCATCTCCCATGTGATGCAGTATTCCTACATCAACGCATCTCCCAAGTGATGCAGTATTCCTACATCATCGCATCTCACATGTGATGCAGTATTCCTACATCATCGCATCTCCCATGTGATGCAATATTCCTACATCGCATCTCTCATGTGATAGTATTCCTGTATCATCGCATCTCCCATGTGATGCAATATTCCTACATCATCACATCTTCCATGTGATGCAGTATTCCTACATCATCGCATCTCCCATGTGATGCAGTATTCCTACATCATCGCATCTCCCATGCGATGCAATATTCCTACATCATCGCATCTCCCATATGATGCAGTATTCCTACATCGCATCTCCCATGTGATGCAGTATTCCTACATCGCATCTCCCATGTGATGCAGTATTCCTACATCGCATCTCCCATGTGATGCAGTATTCCTACATCATCGCATCTCCCATGTGATGCAGTATTCCTACATCATCACATCTCCCATGGGATGCAGTATTCCTACAACAGCATCATCAAGGCTTCCATGTGGTACAGTATTTCCTATAGCATCAAGAATCTCAATTAGCACTAGCCTCCCGGTAGCACAGAGGCACTATGATCCAGGAGAATCAGGTTCAGTTACAGGTTTGGGTGACTAGCAGCAAGGTAAGGGACGGACAAGTGCTGCCTATCCCTGGGGTGGAGGGTGAAGGATCTTGGCTGGCCAGTTCTGCCACTCCAGTGCTGTGTAACAGAGGTTGCAAATAGTAACTGAAAACAGAGGCCAGCCATGAAGGATGAACTCACTGGCTGCCCAAGCTGGTAATGGTAACTCCAAACTTTGAATGCAAAGCAGCATGCATTTTGAGGCTTGGTGAGACCATAGGCAGTTCTCAAGGTGACACAGGTTGGCACATCACCAACAGGGAGAGGGGTTAGTTCACAAATATACAAACTGTTCTCATGGCTGGGATGCCAATGAGTCTACAAAAAGTCACCTCCAGTGCCTGTGAGGATCACTGCAGTTCCCCACACAACACCCCCTGAGCAGATCTGAAAGGACAATGAGTTCCCATTGCCATGAACAGACCTCGGGTGCCACTGGGGAAGCCAACAGGCCAGGAGACAACTACATGCAAGAAAAAAAAGAATCCCATGTAGCACAGTATTCATGCAGCATCAGGGCTCCAATGTGTTACAGTATTTCTATTACCATCAGGGCTCCCATGTGTTATAGTAATTCTATTACTATCAGGGCTCCCATGTGTTACAGTATTTCTATTACTATTAGGGCTCCCATGTGTTACAGTATTTCTATTAATATCAGGACTCCCATGTCTTACAGTATTTCAATTAATATTAGGGCTCCCATGTGTTACAGTATTTCTATTAATATCAGGGCTTCCATATGTTACAGTATTTCTATTAATATCAAGGCCCCCATGTGTTACAGTATTTCTATTAATATTAGGGCTCCTATGTGTTACAGTATTTCTATTACTATCAGGGCTCCCATGTATTACAGTATTTCTATTAATATCAGGGCTCCCACGTGTTACAGTATTTCTATTAATATCAGGGCTCCTATGTGTTACAGTATTTCTATTAATATCAGGGATCCCATGTGTTACAGTATTTCTATTAATATCAAGGCCCCCATGTGTTACAGTATTTCTATTAATATTAGGGCTCCCATGTGTTACAGTATTTCTATTACTATCAGGACTCCCGTGTGTTACAGTATTTCTATTACTATCAGGGCTCCCATGTGTTACAGTATTTCTATTAATATCAGAGCTCCCATGTGTTACTGTATTTCTATTAATATCAGGGCTCCCATGTGTTACAGTATTTCTATTAATATCAGGGCTCCCATGCAGTGAAATATCCCTGCAGTACTGTGGATCCCAAATGGTTTAGCAATGAGGCTCCTGCGTGGTACAGAATGCCTAATGAAACAAGATTTCCACTTTACACAGCACCCCTATGTGGGGGGTCAAGTGGTTCAATATCTCTAAAGTAGAAGCAGTAATACCCCTTCATGGTTGGGTATCCCTAAAGTAATGGGGCTCCCACATGATACACTATCTCTAATGCAATAAGGTTTCCAAGAGGTACAGTATCCCTAAAGTAGTAGGTTTTCAACATGGTACAATATCCTTCAAGCAAAAAGGCTCATGTGTGGTGCAGTATCCCTAAAGTAGGGGGTTCCCACATGGGACAATATTGCCTAAAGCAATAAAGCTCCCATGTGGCCCGACGTTACAATATATTAAAAGTAATAAGTCCCCTGTGTGGAAAAATATCCTGAAAATAACAAGGTTCCCACATGGCACAGAATCCCCTAAATAAACAATAAGCCTCCTATATGGTACAGTATCCATAAATTAGTGCGGTTCACAAATGGTATTTTACTCCTACAATATCAGAGTTCCTCTGTGAAAGGGTACCCTGCAGCAGAGCTTTTACACTGTGAACTATGAACTCCATACGAACTGCAGAAAAAGTCAATTCTGGGCGCATTGCAGGTGCTGAGGAGAGCACATCTGGCTAACATCAAAGATTGAAACCGTACTAATTTCACAAACTTTAAACACACTTTGACTTAGGAATGGGGTCCATTCCTGTCATAGTATTAGAACCCCAAAAGATTTGGAGAAATTAAATGGAGTATCCCAAAAGAACTGAGACCTCTGTGTGATACAGTATACCTAACGCAGTAGGGCTCTGACAGGCTCCATGTTCTAAATACCAGAGCGACCACATAGTACAGAACCCTACAGCCATGGTGCTTCAACATGGTACAGTAACCTGCAGCAGTGACTTCTTTACGGTACAGCATCATAGAGTAGTGGGGTCCAACATGGTACAGTAGCCTCTGGCAGTGAGGCTTCCTTGGGGTACAGTAGCCTCAGAGGAAAACCATGCTCACATGAAGTAGCATCCCTAGTGGGATAGGGCCTTAAACCAAGTTGTGTGTATGAACATCATAGCCACTGTGTACACACAAAACCATACACAACAGAGAGCACAGACACACACACACGTGACTCAACGTATACAAATAATTTTAAAGATGGCCTAGATACTGTAGAGATCACAGTCCCAGTTCAGAACATGTTGAGTATCTGCTTTTCTGTCAGAATAAACTGCATAACCTCCACCATCACCAAATGCACCAGGCATGACCCTCCAACTCAAAGGGCAAATCTCACTACTGGGGAGCCTATCTAAGAATGACAGCAGACAGAGGATTCAGGAATGCCAAAAATATAACAACCTGATGAAGGAAATAAAGCCTGGAAAATAAACAGCAAAATGTTGCCAAAATATTGTTATAAAACCAGTTAATAATGTTACCATTTAAATGCAGTAAAAGTCATTGCTACATGTCAAGTTTTTTTTTTTTCTTTTTTTTTTTCTGTTGGGTAGAACAATGAGCTATACCCCACAGAAAGGTGGCATACCTGGTTCTTTCCCTATTCAGAAATCACCACAACTATGACAACTATGACAACAAATCACAAGTGGAACTCTCACTGATGATGTTTGAAAGTGCCTACAGGCTCTTCTAAAGAAGCGTCTCTGACCCTATAATAAATGAGGAGGTCAGGTGGAAGAAACCAGCAAAACAGATGACATAAATAAATGCACAATCCATGTGCAAACTGTAGCAGCAAGAGCAGATGGGTGCTGTTCGGTAACCTGGAATCTGATGCTACAAACAATAAATGCACACTTTTAGATGTGCTGTAATGTCTATAAATCATTACATACTATATTCCCTTTTACAAAACTATTTGTAGGCTGGAGCATACTACGAACTAGACACCGACTCCTACTCAAACAAACAAAACTCCTTAAATCCCAAGAAATGTAAGCATATTCCACCTAATAACTGAAAGATATCATTTATGCAGCAGGTATGCATCACATACCAACATTTCCAAATGTGTGAACTGTAGAGATCATGTCTTAGCTAAGAGGAAATGTTATGGAATGTAAATATGGGATATCTTTAAAAATGATAAATGTCCCTGTTTTACAGATGCAATCGGTAAACCTTGTCAACGCATTAACATCTAGATAGCATACAGTGCACAGAAACATACACTGTCAACCAGAATTTACACTTTATATAATATGGTAATGTAACCCATATCAGCGTTTATGGATCCTTAGATTATGTAACATGCTAAAGTAACACACATCAGTGGCAGGGGATCCTTAGTTTATATAATATGGTAATGTAACACACATCAGTGGCAGGGGATCCTTAGTTTATATAATATGGTAATGTGACCCATATCAGCATTTATGGACCCTTAGTTTATATAACATGCTAAAGTAACACAGATCAGTGGCAAGGGATCCTTAGTTTATATAACACGGTAATGTAACACACATCAGTGACAAGGGATCCTTAGTTTATATAACATGCTAAAGTAACACACATCAGTTGCAGGAGATCCTTAGTTTATATAATATGCGAAGGTAACCCATATCAGTGGCAGGGGATCCTTAATTTTATAACATGGTAATGTAACACACATCAGTGGCAGGGGATCCTTAGTTTATATAATACAGTAATGTAACCCACATCAGTGGCAGGGGATCATTAGTTTATATAATACAGTAATGTAACACACATCAGTGGCAGGGGATTCTTAGTTTATATAATACTGTAATGTAACCCACATCAGTGGCAGGGGATCCTTAGTTTATATAATATGGTAATGTAACCCACATCAGTGGCAGGGGATCCCCAAGTTATACAATACAGTAAGGTAAACTGCTCTACATTCACAGTAATGCCAGATGAAACATCTAAGAATCAGACCCTGAACAGCAGCTAACACGTCGTCCTCCTCTGTCCCTGAGCAACAGCTGTCACACATCTTGCTCCTTTATCACTCAGTAGTAACTAATACATGTCATGCTCCTCTGTCCCTGAGAAGTTGCTAACATGTCATACTATGTCCCTGAGGAGTAACTGAAATGTCATGGTCCTCTGTCCCTGAACAGTAGCTAACACGTCATGTTCCTTTGTCCTTGAAAACTAGCCAACACAATATTCCTCAGTCCCTTAGCAATAGCTAACACGTCATGCTCCTCTTCCCCTTAAACAATAGCTAAAACAAGTCATGTTCCTCAGGTCTATATTAGATCACCGAATGCTTAAAAAAGCGAAAGGTGATTAATCGACCCTATGTAAGCGAAAGCTTACAATTTCGAACTGTCAGAACAGAGATTTTTTTCCTAGGGAAAAAAAATTGCTGTTCCAACAAAAATAAATAAATAAATAAAACACTTTAAACATTACATTAAGTGGGGGGCTTTGCCCCCACACCCCCCTACTTAAATATACCATCTCCGAGACTGCACTACAATGCTGAAAACGGCAAAATAACGAAGTGGCCAAGCAAATTCTTTCCCAGGGAAAGAATTAGCTTAAAAGCAGCTTCAATATTTTGCCATTTCAGGCTTTTGAGTTCGACCAAGACGCATTTGAAAGAATGCATCTTCGATCTTCTAATAGGGAATCTGCTCCTCTTCCCCTTAAGCAGTAGCTAACACGTCATGCTCCTCTGTCACTCAGAAGTAGCCAACACGTGTCATGCTCCTCTGTCCCTAAGCAGTAGCTAACGTGTCATGCTCCTCTGTCCCTAAGCAGTAGCTAACACATGTCACGCTTCTCTGTCCCTTAGCAGTAGCTGATACATGTCATAGGTTCATAGGCAGTTACTAGGCTAATAGCCCTGGGGCCCTTACAAGCCTAGCCAAGTTCAACTCTTGTTCCCTTAAGGGTCTAGAGATATGGTCTGTGTTATAAGCAGATCTAAATCAGCACTGACTGCCTCCATCCAAGAGGAACACAGGTGAAACCCCTGGGGTGAATTTGCAGTTTCCCATCCAATTGTCCAAGTTATACTTAAAAACTGTTAATGAGGGGCTCTGTTTAACCTGTATTGGAAGTTTATTCCAGAGAAGATGCAAACTTTGGGAGTCATATCTGTCTCTCCAGCAAGTCCTGTTGATTTCACATGCTATGTTAAGGTCCTTAGACCAAGTGAACTGTATACCATTTGACTTACAAATGTGCAGCATTTCCATTAAGGCAAGGATCTGAGGTTGCTCTGTATGCAAGGCACAGGTCACCTCTGAGTAGTTTATATGATACAGAGTATAGTGACAGTGATTTTAGTCTGTCCACATAAGACATGTGGTGAAGACCCTGAATTTTCTTTGTGGGGAACCTTTGAGGTCTCTTCCTGTTTAGGTACATACCAAGGGTAGTATTGCACTCTATTATTGGCCTGATGAGGGAAGAGTACGGGGGGGGGTTATAACCTCTTTTGTTCTGGAAGCTATGGCCTTGTTTATGAGGTGAGCAACATAAAAGGTCTTCCTTACCACCATGAAGACATGGTGATCAAAAGTGAGGTTGCTGTCAACCTGTGTGCATAAATCTCTCACCACTGATTTACAGCTTAGGGTGTTGTTATTAATATGGTAATCTGCACGGACATTGCCTTTGCCAAAGGGGATGATAATGCATTTTTTGTATTGAGTTTAAGACCATGACTTTGGCACCAGTCATTGGTTTGCAGAATGCTGACATCATTTGGGGACTCAATGACTCTCAGCAAACTTTGTCAGCCACAGACCTTTTCTTTTTGCCTGTGCTTCTGAGAATTACATTCCAAACAATAGGGGCCCCAGCACTGATAAATAGGGGCCCCAGCACCGAAAAACAATGGGGCCCCAGCACTGATAAACAATAGGGGCCCTGGCACTGATCCCTGTGGAATATCACTAATAACAGGTCTGCTGGTGGAGGTGGAGTTCCCTATTTTGACTGTATGTGTTCTGTTGGTGACCCAGTTTGCAACCCAGCTGACAGTATATGGGTTGACCCCCAGCTGGGTGAGTTTTTCAATGATGCTTGAGTGGGGATTGTGTCAAAAGCCTTGGCCAAGTCTAGGTAGGCACAGATTTGCCTTCATCCAGGGTTTGGTGACAATCTCAAAGAAGTCCACCAGGTTCAGCAGGCAGGATCTCACTTTAACAAAGCCAGACTGGGTCGGGTCAAATGTTTGAAGGTCTCCTATATCCTTGTTGATAAGGTCCATAATGATTCTCTCCATGGCCTTGCAGAAAAGGCTGGTTATGCCAATGGGTCTATAGTTCTCAGGGTCAGTGGATGCACCCACCTTGTGCAAGGGGATGACTGTAGCTGTTTTCCATTCAGCAGGGACAAAACCATTGCTTAGTCTGTGGTTGAAAAGAGTACCCGATGGTGTTGCTAACTCCTGTTTTAAACCATTGATAACACAGTCTGGGATGTTATCGGGTCCCACAGAGGCTGTGTTTTTGGCCTTGCAGAGCGCTGTTAAGACCTGCTCTTTAGAGATACTAGGTGGAGAATAGGTGGTAGGAATGTTTTGGGGTATATGTGGTAGGGACAGGAAGGGGGGAATTATCACTGAACCTCTAGGGTTGCCTATTTCCACTGGTTCAGTATACATGTTACCATTCACTACCAGTTCAGTGCATATCTGGGCTTTTCCCTTAAGGATTCAGATGTAGCTAAAGAATGCCTTATAGTTATCCTTAGATAGGGATGCTAATCTAGATTCATAAGTTACCTTTACAGGACTTTACACGATGTCTTATTTGCTTGTTCAAGCTGAGAAGGGTGTACTTCCAGTTCTGAGATCATTCCTTCATGCTCTTAGACAGCAACTTCTTCCTTTTATTATGTAACCTGTTTATGGTGGATATCCACCAGACAGGCTTGTTTTTTCTTGAGGATTTTGCTTTGGTCCTATCAGGAATAGCGGAGTCACTACAATTTTATAGATGTTTACACAATGCACTGGTGTATATCCTAGTATAGGTGTCCTTGCTGTCAGTGGGGACAGGAGCTTTGAAGCTAGTAATGCCTTCTTGAAAGACGCTGTTGTTGGCTTCAGAGAAGTTTTTGAGAGACTGATTTATGATCAGACTTCAACAGGGAGGGCCGCACACTTGTGGTGGTGCACCGTTCTACTATGTTGGTGAGTAGCAAGTCTAGAAGGGCCCCTTGTGGGGTTGCAAACTATATGCTCCAGGGCACATGAGTTAACAAAGTCCAAGAACCTTTGAGCGAGTGTGTTTTTACACATACAATTTACCCAATCTCTGGAGGGGTGGTTAAGGTCACCCATAACCAGGGTGTTTCGTTGTATTTTGAGCGACTCAAGTAGTTCCAAGTAGGCAGCGTGGATAACATGGTTCATGGAGGGGGATCTACAGCTGGTGATAACTTAGGGGTCTTTCTTATAGTTATTTTCACATGGAGTAACTCTAGGGAATCATTCTGTTTAACCAATCTAGAGGTGCATTTTCCTTTGATGAACACTGATACTCTTCCTCCTTTAGTTTTCAAGCATTCATTTTGTGGTCTGAACGTGTGGAAGGCATTTTATCCCAGTATGGTCAGGGTGCTCTCCATGGTCTCAAACCATGTCTCTGTGACTGCACAGATGTCCTCATCTTCCAAGGTGAGGAGTGCTTCCAGTGAGTGCAGTTTCAGATTTAGACTCCTAGCGTTTAGCAACATGACCTTAAGGTTGTTTTTTGAGGATATTTTTACATCTGGAATTTTGTTTTTTATGACACTGCCTAAAAAAGCACTATGGGGAGGCAAGAGCCTTATCCAGTAGCCAAAAGCCCAGAGGTGACAGGTGGAGACCGTCTCTGGCAAAGTATCATGACCTATCATCTATCAACCATATCATCCCAGGCTAACAGGTACTGGATCCCTTTTGAATGACACCAGAAACTAAGCCAATTGTTAATGTCAATCATTTTGTCTGTACTGAGGCATCATCCTATGAGAAGGCAGAATCCTGCTTAAGGCTAGGGACATACCCACCTGGGACGCATAATCAGACAGGTCAGTCATGTGTTTCTCCATATAGTCCAGTGAAGTACGTCTCAAGTCGTTCCCACCAATATGGACTGTGACAGACTCATAACAGTGCCTGTTGTTGGGAGACATGAGTGCATGTGTGATGTGGCAGATCCTGGCACCTGACAGACAGGTGACAATGACTTTTTCCTTATACAACCTGGTAAGTAGAACGTCTGTATGTCTCATAATGGCGTCATCTATGACTAAAACATTATATTTTGTGTCATGTCTTAGGGGCATGTTTGGTGAAACACTGGTGCATGTACTTGTATGTATACTGTGATTTGCTGGGAAAGTATTAAGTGAAGTGTGTTTATGTTTGGGAGATCTCTGATTTTAGGCAGGCTTCTAGTGAGAACCTCTGCATATGAAGGTTTAGGTGTTGTACACGTGGATGGTGTAGGAGGTGAAGTGTGTGAGCTGACAACCTGATAAGTATCTGATATATGAATTTGTGAGTGACACAGCCTAGATTCTAGAGTCTTAATATAGATGCATCTCTCACATATGAAATCCTCTGTACCTCTGCATCTCATGCAGTAGCTAACACACATCGTGCTTCTCCAAGTCTGAGTCATAGTTAACACGTCATGCTCCTCTCTGCCTGACCAGTAGGTAACACATGCACACTCTGTCCCTGATTAGTAGCTAACACGTGTCATACTCCTCTGTCCCTGACTAGTAGCTAACACTTGTCATACTCCCGTGTCCCAGTAACTGTCACACTTCATGCTCCTCTGTCCCTGATCAGTAGCTAACACATGTCATACTCCGGTGTCCATGTAACTGTCACATGTCATGTTCCTCTGTCCCTGAGCAGTAGCTAACGCACGTCATGCTCCTCTGTCCCTGATCAGTAGCTAACACACGAAATACTCCGGTGTCCCAGTAACTGTCACATGTCATGTTCCTCTGTCCCTGCGCAGTAGCTAACACATGTCATGCTCCTCTGTCCCTGAGCAGTAGCTAACACTTGTCATGCACTGGTATCCCAGTAACTGTCACATGCAATGCTCCTCTGTCCCTGGGCAGTAGATAACACATGTTATGCTGGTCTCTCCTTAAAAAGTAGCTAACACATGTCATCCTCCTCTGTACCTGAGCAGACGTTAACTCATGTCATGCTCCTCTGTCATTGACCAGTAGCTACCACGTCACACTCCTCTGCCCCTGACCAGTAGCTGACTCATGTCATTTATTGGAATATATGAAGAAATAGGGGTTGAACATCACTCTAAACACTCCCAAACTATAGGCAAAGCCTTATTTCACCTTTGAAGATCCTCAACCACATTCTTGGAAGCCAAAAAGAGCATCATTCCAGAGCCAAGTATCCCAAAAGGCCTGACTGACCAGAGCCATACAAGAAGATCCACCATGCCATCCAACAAGGGAACATGGCCATACTTGCTGCCACTGTGGTACCATCAAGACAGTCAAGGTTACAGTGGGCTATATAAAAGTCCACTATATAATGGTGGTACAGGTCTTGATCTGCCTTGATCACATAATTAGGGAAATCTGCTAGATTCTGCAGTGACTGATCCACTAGGGACGACCTGAACCAGGACAGGTAAAAGAAATAGATGCTACTGCAGAAGACCACGCTAACACTGAAACTATGTCCAAAACCTTAGACTTCTAACCAACTGGCAAGATAGAAATGGGCTGCAGTCCCTGAGATATATACTGGCATGAAGAGCTAACACATTCCTCAGGATACCTGGTCCTCCCTGTGGTGCACTTCCTCACCCACACATACCAGTCACACAGAATGTCAAATAGCTAGCAAATGTCCATGGTATCAGGTTGTGCCATGGGCCCTGCAGGAGCAGGAAGCTAGAAGAAAACCTCTTCCTTTGTGGCTAGTGATTCAGACAGGACTTGGGGGGAGGAGAAGGAGGAAGTCTTTGGAAAAAAAAACTCCTTTATCCAATGTAAGAACACTGAAAATGTGCATCAGTGGATTCAATAGACTTCTGTATGGAACTGGGGCAGGGACAAACATGATATAGGTGCGGAATAGAGTTGGAGAAGATGTGGATACATGGGAACACCATCACCACCACCACCATAGGTCTACAGTGGTTATCAGCAATGCAACTGTGAGGCCCATAAGACTGCCTTTTGGTCCGGCACTGAAGGAGAACAAACTGACAAGTACTCAGCCTCTGTTGCTCCTGTACTAATTTGGGATTGCCTACAGAGTCATCCTATCAGTTTGTATGCTTGGTAGCTGGAATAGCTACCTCCAAGGCACTGAGGGTGGCCTCAAGCTTATTCCAATTTTATCTGCAGGTGGCCAGCTGGAAGCATTGGCTCACAAGATACTGATTCTCATTGTGTTTCCACACAAACAAAACAGACAGTACTGGTGCAGGTCCAGGCTCATCATCTGCTAAGTGCAGGAACACTTACAAGGTTTTAATCCTTTAAGCAGTGAATATGGGAACTTTTCCATGACAAATGTTCCTGCACAAAGGGTAGGCATGGACTTACACATGCCCAATGAACACCACCATGGTGTTTGCTGGTAGAAGGCGTTAGCACTCCTGACTGCAGAATAAGAGAAAAAGTTTGCTGAACTCAGGATAGCAAGAGAGGAACTTATAACGTACACATTGCAAAAGGCTTCCAGATTCAAACCCACAGGACTGACAGGATACTTCACCATTCTTCATAGGATGACACCTATTAAAGGAAGAAACTCAGCTATATGGATTAGTCCTGAGTAAAGGTTATAAATACTTTTAGTAGCTGTGAAAACTAAAGTTTGCGGTTAAGTGCAAAGAAAATGTAGCATATCTGTAAAAGTAACAGACACGCTTAATTCACAGTTAGCACAAGTCCACCTAACCTAACTCTTTATGCAAAGGGCCTGCTGTTACTGACTGTTGGTAGGTGTACTGCTTCCGTTTAAGTATACCTGTAGACTGACTTCCTTATAATATAGACCTGGGTTCAGGATAACATATTGGAAATTAACACCTCACTATCTGCATGTATACTCTTACAGTACGACACAATGATAAAGTTTGTACAAACCTTTCAAATCACTAAGAATCAGAAATCACTAGAAGACCGACTTTAACCCATAAATATCATGTCATTTCTCTGGACCCAGTACTACCTTTCAGATATCATGTTGCATTAACCTGTGATTTTATTTTTCTTAAACAGGTGAAAGGTCCTTATGTGAATCTTAAACCCACTTACACTTTAATCCAGAAGTGGTCTAGCTGGGGAAGGGTTAAGTCCTAAGCTGGAACGTGCCTTTTTTGTCACTGAATTAAATTCCAGTCAAAACGCAGCTATCCTACAGACAGTAGTTAATAAAATCTGCAAATTAATTTCCCTTTCCTGTAATTATAAGTATCACAATCAAAGCTTCTTCCTTAAAGAAAGCTGTGTCTATCGATTATTGTGGGACAACCTCACCTGCTTCTTGCCTTACATTTTAGACTCCTGCACCCTGACTATGGTCTTCCTCTTGCAAGCTTTGAACTGCACCTATTTCCTCAGGTTCTTTACTTACAGTGGACTGTATCCAGATGCACCTTACCTTGGGTCTACTACAGACAAGAAAATGTTCCAAAGTCGCCCTTACTTGGAATCTTCTCTCACCCCACATCAGAAATAAAAATGGCTGCACATTTTAAGATCCAGCCTTCACAACTCACCTAACATGCAATGACAAATACCACAGAGACACAGCCAGACACATTTCTCTTATTTTCTCATTCACTAACTGCCAAGTACAACCAGGTTAGCAGACTATAAAATGTATATAACAATACCTGAATGTCAGTAAATAACTTCTGCACTTTGTAGGTTTACAACTCTTCCTGGTATTAAGCCTATTCTGAAAATTAGCACTCTCTTACGTACAACATTATCTTGTATCAATATGCCTATGTGCATTTGAGTCACCCACCTCTTAGAGCTTGGAAGTTTTTTTGTAGCAAGAAAGTTGTAAGTTCCTCTTCTGACATCTCCTATTTTTTTGTCTCTTAGGAAGTGTAACTCAAAAATATTAACAAGAAAAAAAATTGTTTTTTTGCACAGTTCCATGAAAGGAGCTTGGTTCCCCATACCCTATACTTACATATAACAACTCCACAGTTGCACAACAGTGGGAAAAACTGAAAAAAAATCTGCAGTGCACCACTGGCTTGCACAATATAGTCAATATGCACTAAACTGCAATAAGAAACAAATCAAAGTAAATCCGTGTCCATAAACTATATTTGTCATGGTGTGGGATAACCTATTCTACCATTAAATTCTACTGCAAGATTTTCTCCTTTCTAGAACTGTTATAGTAGCATTCTTTAAAGTTGTAAATGATTTGTCACTTCTTAAATTGTAAATGTTAAATTACAATTATTACGTTTGACTTAGGTTGTGGCTAAAAAGTGTCTCCAGACTAGAGTACATACTTGAAACAAATGTCTAAACAAGTAAACAGATAAAAAAAAAAAGATAAATAAAGGTCAATACAGCTGCTCATGATTTATCTCAGAAAAAAACTGTCTAAATGCTGTTGTGCTCCGATAAAGTACAGTTGTGTACACTTACCATAAATGTAGATGTTCGACTGCATTCACTGTTGCAGTCATCACATTTGGGTTATCAGATTGCAGTAGCTCTCAGTCAGCCTGATTATCAAAGTCTTGGGTCGTGTGTCAGTTACTGTCTCATCTTCCGTGACGTCAGGTAGTCAGGGGTATAAAGCATGCAGCAGACACCATTACATCAGTTTTTCTTGCCCCAGATGTCAGGTGCCACCCTTAATGGGAAGCAACTAAATATATATATATATATATATATATATATATATATATATATATATATATATAAAGTTATACCTCCAACAAAAAAACAAATACACCAAAAAGCTTTTAAGTATAGTAGAGGAGAATAGAGGTATAGCCAAAAGAAGTCAGGGGGCTGGAGGGAGGGTAACCAGGACTGCAACAGTGAATACACTCGAACATCTACATTTATGGTAAGTGTACACAACTGTACTATGTTCTTCCTGTTTCACTGTTGCAGTCATTACATTTGGGTAGATTCCCAAAGCTAAGGATGGGAGGAGGAATTTAAATATCATTAGGAGTAGCTATAAGGCCCTGCAAGACTGCAGTGGCAAAGCCAGCTCTGGATTTAGAGAAAATTGGCAAATGGTAATGCTTGATGAAGGTATGTACAGAACTCCAGGCAACAGCTTCTAGGATGTCTCTGGTAGGGACACCTCTGAAAAAGGCTGTAGAAGTCGATGCAGCCCTGGTTGAATGGGGTATAATCCCCTGTGGGATAGGTTTTCCATGGTGCTTATAGCAGAAATGAATGCAATGGCCTATCCATTTAGAAATTGTTTGCTTTGAAATGGCCTTCCCCGTTGCCCCTGCAGCAAATGCCACCAGCAGTTGTTCAGATTTCCTTTGAGGTTTAGTCCTGTCCAAGTAAAATCTAAGTTGTCTGTGCACATCTAAGGAGTGCAGTATCCATTCCCCTTTCTTCTGTGGATTAGAAAAGAAGGTTGGCAAATGAATGGACTGATTAAGAGTCACACTGGATACCACCTTGGGCATGAAGGAGGGATTGGTCCTGAGAAACACTCTGTCCGCATGAAAGACTCCACTGCCATAAGGGCCTGTAATTCAGATACCCTTCTTGCTGAAGTGATTGCTAAAAGGAAGGCTGCTTTCCAAGAAAGGAATTTTAAAGCTGGCTCAAAAAGAGGATTTTTCCAATACAAAGTTAAGGTCCCAAGCTGGAGTTGGGGCTCTCCTGGGTGGTCTTAAGTTTTTGGCCCCTCTGAGGAACTGCTTGAGCAGAAAAGAGGGGTGGTTCTGTGTTGTAATGAGCTGAAAAGGCTGAGGTGTGAATTTTGATGGAGGAAAAGGAAAGACCCTTGTAAAGCATCTCAGTTAAGTATTGAAGAATCTGAAGTAAATTGGGCGCTACTGTGCCCATCCCTTGAGTTTGGTTCCAGGCACAGAATCTCTTCCATTTTTCAGCATAAGATTTTCTAGTACTAGGCCTCCTTGCCTCCAAAATGACATCCAACACTTGTTAAATAAGGGATGGTAACGGAGAGATCAGGTAATTAGCCAGGCTGCCAGGTTCAGAGTTTGAAGCTGGGGATGCAGAATCTGGCTCTCCTGCTGAGATAACAGGGTAGGGGTCTGAGGTAGGTGCCATAGGACCAGCTGTGACACACTGCGCAAGAGGGGGTACCACTGTTGACATGGCCAGTCTGGTGCAATGAGTACCATCCTTGGTTTGTCTTGTTTGATCTTTAGTAGTACTTTGGAGAGGAGAGGCAGAGGAGGAAAGGCATAAACTGATAGATTTTTCCAGCTGAAGGACAGAACATCCACTTTCCAAGCTTGTTTGTGGGGAGTCCTTGTGCAGAATCTGTCCAACTGGTAGTTCTGGGGGGAGGCAAACAGGTGTATAGCTGGCATCCCCCATTTGTTGATCAACATGTTGAAAACCTTTGGTTCCAGTTTCCACTTGTGTAGGTCCATGAGATTTCTGCTTAGTTCGTCTGCCAGTGTATTTAGTTTTCCTGGCAGGAATTGAGCTTTTAGATGCACTTGGTAGCTCAAGGCTGTGTTCCCACAGAGCCATGGCTAGTCTGCAGAGGGGGTAAGAATGGGTACCCCCCCTGCTTGTTTATGTACCACATAACAGTGGTGTTGTCAGTCTTTACCATTAATTGTCCTGGAAGAATGTGGTCCTTGAAGACTGTCAGAGCATTCTGTACAGTTAACATTTCCTTTTGATTGATATGCAGGTGCATTTGACTTGGGTTCCATTTGCCCTGAATGCACTTCCCTGCCAGGTGAGCTCCCCATGCATAGTCTGTTGTTAGGGTTTGGGCGGCAGGGGGTAGAGTGAATGGTAGTCCCTTGTTTTGGTGGCAGGCTTCTGCCCACCAAAGGAATTCCAACCGTTGACAAGGTATGATAGGAATAATTGCTTCTAGATCCTGAGAATGTAGACACCATAGGCTTTTTAGATACCATTGTAGTTTCCTCATATGCAGTCTTGCATATGGAATTCGTAGAATGCACGAGGCCATGAACCGCAAGGCTTGCAGTATTTGTCTTGCAGACAGCAGGGTTGTTGTGGCCACTAGTTTAAAGTAAGTTGTCAAATTAATTTGTTTCTCTGGCGTGAGGAAAGCCATATGGGAAGTTGTGTTCAAGCTTGCTCCCAGGAATATAATTTGTTGACAGGGTACCAGATGTGATTTCTTTTCATTTATGGTGTACCCCAGACAAGTTAACACCTTTTGTACAAATGCAAGATGATTCAGAAATTTGTTCTGGCTTTCTGCCTAAATTAGACAATCGTCCAGGTATGGGTATATTTGAATAGCTCTTTGCCTGCAAAATGCAATGACTGGAGCTAGGCACTTTGTGAATACCCAGGGCGCAGTAGATAAGCCAAAGGGCAGAGCAGAGAACTGATAGTGCATGCATCCTGTTTTGAAGTGGAGGTATTTTCTGCAAGATTCCCTGACTGGGATGTGCAGGTAGGCTTCCTTTAAATCCATTGTTGCCAGCCAGGCATCTTTGCCTATCATGAGAAGCAACTGGTGAAGAGTTAGCATCTTGAATTTTGGAATCACCAAAAAGGTGTTTAGGATAGACAGGTCCTGGACAGGATGCCATGAGTTGTCTTTTCTGGGTACCAGAAAAAGTCGAGTAGAAACCTTGTCCCTTTTCCTCTTCTGGTAGAGTTTGAATAGCCCTTATGCTTAAGGGAAAGAGTACTTGCTTTTGAGCCTCTGCCCACTGATTTGGGGGTAGATCTGGCCAACCGTTTGGGGTTGATAACGTGTGGAAGTGAAATCTGTACCCTTGGGAAACTATGTTTAAAACCCATTTTTCCTGGGTAATGAGTTCCCAGTTTTTTGCCTGCAGAGTGATCTTTCCCCCTCAAGGAGCAGTCAGTTGAGAAGTGCTTGGAAGATTTAAATTTAAGTCATTGAGACAGCTTACCATGGGGGGGTCTTACTACTCCCTGATTTGGAAGTGGGAGCCTCCCCACTGCTTAGTTCTGTGCGTACACTGGGACTGAAGCCTGGTTGTTCTGCTGGTTCTGGGTTTGAACTGAGATGGCCTGGAAGAGGATGGAAAGGACCAGTTTTTTGAGGGCCAATGTCTACTAAATCTAGGAGGCTGCACTTGTAAGAAATCTTTAACAGTTTGCATAGAGTTAGCTTTTTCCTCCATCTTTTTAACAACTTCTTCTGCTTTGACACCCAACAGGCGGCCATGATTTAAGGAAGCATCCAGCAATTTAGTTTTAACATGATCTGGCAAAGATTGCTCCTTAAGCCAAGCATGCCTTCTAATTACAGACCCAGTGACAGCCACCCCGCAACATGCCTCTAGTGAATCAAAAACCACATTGCAAAGTATGTTTTCCAACCTGTTCAGCAGAATGCATTAAATCCTGTAAATCCTTATTTTCAGCACAATCAAGAATCAACATCATTTTCTGTTTAAGCAATCCAATAATACGTCGCTGATACTTTAACATATAAAGCTGGTAATTTAAGGCCCTGATGGCCAAGGTTGCAGAGGTGTATACCTTCTTACCCCATGTATCCAGGGCCCTGGAATCTCTATCAGAGGGGTAAGATTTTTGGCAGTAGTAGTCTTAATGCCCTTGGGTCCCTGTGAAATGGTCTCAGGATTTTTAAAAAGGAATTTGTGAGAAACAGGAACCCTGTAATATCTATTAGGTTTTCTGGGAGCAGGAGGTAGAGAGTCAGGGGGCCAAGCTAGATTCCAAAAAGTCATCGTCAACAATGTCCAGTACAGGAGGGATAGCTAAAGGCCTGTGTTGGGGCAAGAGTAATAAGTCTCTAAGCCTCTTTTTAGAATTAGAGTAATCCTGGCTTTCCCAGTGAAAATGCTCCCTAAGAGCATGCAAGGTTTTACCAAAAGAAAAATCCTCTGGGAGGCAGAAGGAATAGAGTCCTCTGCACCAGAATCCTCATAGGTAGATAAGGGTAAAATCCTGGTCATCAGAAGGAACAGAAATATCAGATTCCTGATAAGAAGGAAATTCAGTTTTAAGTCTCTTAGAGGGAGAAGGTTGGCTTCCCCTAATTAATGTAATAAGGTCTTCGGCTATTCTAAGCATTTGTTTTTTAGGCATGTGGGCCTGGGCATGTGGTTTGATCGTCTGTTTTCTAGGCGTGGATAGAGTTTTAGGCCTAGATGAAGAAGATGGCGTCGGTTTAATATGCAAGTCAGTGGGCCTGAATACACCCTCAGAAGCCGGTGCCTGCACAGCGGCTCCGGACCCATCCAAGGTAGAGACATCCGCAGGTTCCACAGTTGAAGCATCTCGCGGCATACCAGACACCGAATGGGTCTCAGTAGAGGCCTGCGAATCTAAAGTAGCGGGTATCAGAGGCTGCTAAAGCGCCTCACTGAGTACCGGTGAACTGGCGACTAGGTTAGGAGAAGCGTTGTCGGCAGCTTTGGACCTAGGTGGCCTGTCTCTGTCTTTATATTTGCGTTTTTTTGGAATGTCTGTAGTCCGGTGGCTTACCGAAGACATATCTGGATAACTGAACCGAGTACCAAAATATTTAGAAGTGAAAATGCACCGATGACGAATAGTTCATGTATTAAATAAGGCACAAAACCGACAGCTAGGTACGTCGTGGTTAGGACCTAGGCAAGGAATACAGTACGAATGAAAATCTTTATGAGGTACATGCTTTCCACAAGAAATACAATTATTGACTTTTACTGACATCGGTTTAGAGCAAGAAAAAGTTTCCCCAACGGGGTACTTGGCTTTAGTTGAAGACTTCGGTTCTGAAACTTGAAAACGAAAATTTCAGGAGTCGGCTGACTGGCACTTGCGAACTGCTTCTGCTTCGGGCACCGCACGGCAAGAAAGACTGATGTAATGACATTGGCTGCATGTTTTATACCCCTGACTACCTGACATCACGAAAGATGAGACAGCAACCAATGCAGGGCACAAGACTTTGATAATCAGGCCGACTGAGGGCTACTGCAAGCAGATAACCCAAATGTGATGATTGCAACAGTGAAGCACGAAGAACATCGGTCTGGGTCTGGAAGTCGTCATGTAAACAGATAGTTCACATCTGTCAAATACA